>NC_056747.1:746836251-746901251 GCF_019279795.1 Protopterus annectens | reverse complement strand
CACTCATGTATATGAATCTATATATAACTATATATAACATATATATATATATATAAGCAAAGGCATGGCAACTCAGGTTTGAAAAATAAACTTGGAAGCACCACAGCAGAACAGTGGAGAACAGAAGACCAGGATACAAACCACCTCCTGTGGTGAATGAGGGGTGTCATGCCTTCTGCCTCCCCACCCCAGTGTACATCACTGGCTAAATATTTGATTAGCCAGTTTTAGATGCATCGTGCATTGCTTGGCCTTACACTGGTTGCAGGAGGGAATGCCACTGTTTTAACTCAGTTTGCCTGTCTTACTGCTTCACAGCACAATCTGAAAATAGGAAAATGGAGAGTTGTTTTGGAGGAGGAAGTATTTGCCAGCCTATTACCTCCCCATACCCTTGAACCAGTGATTTCAAATGATGACATCCATTTCACATGCCTGAACATAATTCAGTAGAGTGAGGTTCAAGTTCACTGTGGCCTTGAAGGTAGTCCTGTGCCTAAAAGCAAACAGGGTTGTAGGCATATACGCTGGAGATAGTTGACACAGTAACACAGGAAATGGTAGTTGTTAAGGACTAGGAAATCACCTTGCCTGCCACATTTCCTGCTTACTCTTATAGCTACAGTTCTAAATGCAGTTTTTTATTTTCAGGGTACCATTTGTCTATCCATGTCTTCTTTAATGCCTATTATGTTTCCACTCTTGAATTTTACTGGCAAGTTGTTTATAGGGTCATAGGTCTTTAGTAGGCTTGCGTGGCTTATAAACCAAGCCATGCAACCGAAAAATGACCCACAAATTTGATTTATGTGAGTTGTGATTTTCTGACTGCCTCAGAACATCAAAGACATAGCAACCAGGCCAGGGGTGAATTTTCAATTATCCATGCATTGGTCCAAGTTGCACTAAAATAGGGAAAGGGATTTATTTCACAAGCAAAATTTTGTAGTTCTGATGCTGTTCATTTTACAAAAGATCATCAAAACAAGGTCCAGGGATATCTTGTATACTACCTCTCAAAAGTCTGTATAATACAGGAGAAAAAGACAAAGCTTGGAGGCGATCACCATAGGACATTGTGTCCATACTCTGTATTTTTTGTTAGAAACCTTTGTGGACATTCCATTTGCTATATGTGTCTGGTCTGGTACATACCGAAGGGGAATTATACTCTATGCTGAGTCTGGTGAGGGCCAAGTACATTGGTATGATGACCTCTCTGGACCCAGATGCTATGCCCTTCCTTATAAGTTGAGCAACACAAAGGCATTTATATAACACAACTGCCATTTCAGTGAAACATTTAATTACAAACATTACTTGTAAGTCTTCAGTCCCCAAATCTTAGCTAATGGCCCAATATGCTTCTCCAAAATTTTCCTGGACATTTCTAAGGATATCTGACCTGAAAGATGGCTGATGGGTATTAGCTTCAGTATATATTTATTTGTTTATATTTGTTGACTGGGAGAGTCCGACTGGACATAGGTCCCTTTTTAGCAGAGGCCAGGGGAGAAAAGCTCCACATTAAGTATTACTTACATTATACAGTTAAAAAACATAGCATTTAAAATCTAGACATTAGTCCATCTGAAGATGTAAGACAAGAATAAAACATAGATGTAAAACAGCTGTAGAACATAGTACAATTTTAAAATATGGCGACATATGCTAAACATGGTTACAAATGTAGTTGAGATTCATCAGTGAACAATTGATAACAATCTGTTTTTGAGGTACATAACAGCCATTAGCAGTTGTTGCTACAAGAAGTTAGCACTATGTGGTAGGTAGCTGGGAACATGAGTAGCCAAGCTTGCTAAGAGTAGGTTGTTGATAGGGGACCAAGAGAGGTAGTGGGTGGGTGGAGTGGATGGTATTAGAGGGGGACCAAGAGAGGTAGTGGGTGGGTGGAGTGGATGGTATTAGAGGGGGACCAAGAGAGGTAGTGGGTGGGTGGAGTGGATGGTATTAGAGGGGGGGTTGCAAGGGCATATCTGGAAAGTTTTTTAAGTGTGATTTTAGTAAGGATTTGAAGTGGGTGCAAGACGTTACAGAGGTAATTGAGGATGGGAGGGAGTTCCAGAGTTTGGCTATAGTGCAGGAGAATAATGCTTCTCCAGCAGAGTTAATGGCTCTTGTGACCTGTAGGAGATTTTTGTGGCTGGATCTTAGTGGTCTCATGGTTATGTAGGGTTGGAGTAGATTCTGGAGAGATGGGACTTTTAGTGGTTGGTTTATTAGTTTGTGGGCAACTGCGAGATGGTACCATTGAAGGAGGTGGGGGAGCTCTAGCCAGCCCAATTCTGCTAGTGAGAGACAGTGGTGAGTATGGTAGGAAGCTCCTGTGGCGAATTTGGAGATTTTGTTGTAACAGGTTTCGAGCTTATTTAGGTCGCATTGTCTAAGGTTAGTAAATATTGGAGAGGTGTAGAGTAGGGTGGAGATAAAAAGAGAATTTGCTACTGAAATTTTAGCTGCTTTGATAAGTAGTTGCTGGTTTCTATATAATGCTCCTAGTTTTTTGTGCACTTTTTTAATGGTCATGGAAATGTGAATGTCAAAGTTCAGTTTATTGTCTATTTCTACTCCTAGTAATTTGGTGTGTTCTGTAGGATGGATGGTGGTGGTGTCTTTTGCTGTGATGTTAAAGTGAGAGCTGTTTAGGGTAAGTTTAGTGGGTTGGAAGATTAGTAATTTTGTTTTGTTTGGGTTGAGTATTAGTTGGGCATCGGATAACCAAGTTTCAATAGAGGAAAATGCTTCCTGTGTGACTTTTTGCAGTTCGACTAGGGAGTGGGCTGTGCAGATGATGGTTGAGTCATCTGCATATTGTATGAGTGTGCCATGTGTTGTGGCTGAGGCTAGATTATTGGTGAAACTAGAGAAGAGTAGGGGTCCCAGGATGGTCCCTTGGGGAACCCCTGTGGAGACTGGTAGTTGGCGGTCAGATAGGTAACTCTGAAACCAGATGATGACGGGTTGAGAGAAGGATAGGTTATCGAGAAGAGACATGAGTTGTTTGTGTGGGACCATGTTGAAAGCTTTAGAGAGGTCTAGGAAGGTACCTGAGGAGAGATAACCTGCATTTTTATTTTGTAGGATAGTGTTAGAGAAAGAGAGTAAGGCGGTGGTGGTGCTATAGTTAGATCGAAAACCATGTTGTGTTGGAGAGGAGGTTTTTAGCAAGGAGGTGATCTGAGACTTGAGAATGAATGCATCTCTCTAGTGTTTTGGAAAGTGGCGAGAGAATAGCTATGGAGCAGTAACTGGTTAGATCTGTGGAGGGGCCTCCTTTGTGTAGGGGAATTATGTGTGAGACTTTCCATAGTGTGGGAACATAACTTTCTGACAGAGATCTGTTAATCAAGAGTGATACGGGGTAGGCTAGAGCATCGGCTGCAAGTTGAAGGTATTCACTTGGGAGGTTGTCTGCTGCTAATCTGGTGGGTTTAAGTTTAGTTAATAGTTGTTTTATTTTGGAGGTAGGAACAAGAGAGAAAGAGAAGCTCGTGTGGAGATTGTTAGTTGTAGTTGATGGTGTGGGTTTATGGGGGGTTGTGTTGTCTAGCTAGTGATAGTATGGTTTCTGTGAAGTGATTGTTGAAGGAGGTAGCAATATTTTTGGAGGAGTTCGTTAAGTTAGGAGTGGGTGTACTTACTTTACCTGGGTGGAGGATGGAGTTTATTGAGGAACAGAATTGTTTGGGGTTATGTTGGGAGGAGGTAAGAGCAGACTGGTAGTATTGGATTTTGTCCTGTTTTATAAGGTTTTTCATTCTACTGCGTAGTTCTAGGAATTTTTGCCTAGTAGAGGGGTTTTTGGTTTTGTGCCAATTGTCCCAGGCTTTATCCCTGTTTTTCGTTTCAGACTTAGTGTTTTTTTGTAGCCATGGAGATGGCTGGCTCTAGTTCGGGAACGTCTTATGGGGGTGTGGTAATTAAGGATGCTTAGGAATGTTTTATTAAAGTAGTCAACTGTGTCATCTAGTTTGGGGTATTTTAGAGGTTGCCAGTTACAGTCTTTTAGGGATGAGCTGATTGACAGGGGTTGAAGTTATTTATTTATTTTTTTGTGTATTTGACGGTAGATGATGGGTTTCACTAGATGTTTTCTTAGTAGAAAGGTTGGGGAGTGATCACTGAGGCTGTCAGATAGGCAGCCTGCTATATATGACTGGGGGCTCTTATTGACAAGTATCCAATCAAGGGTAGTGTGTTTGTTGGAGTTTTTATTTATCCTAGTAGGTGACTGGACTAGTTGGGTAAAGCCATGAGGGTTTACATGATGGGTTGGGTGGTTGCTAGAACAAGATTGCCAGCCAGTGTTGAAGTCTCCTAGAATTAAAGTTTCTTGGGGTAGGTGGTGGGTAGTCCAGCTGAGGAGGTTTTCAAGTGGAGGGATGTTTTGGCCAGGTGGGAAGTAGCAACCTATTATGTTTAGGGTTTTATTTTGGTTTATTTTAAGGTTGGTATATATTATTTCTTCCTTACCAATTTGGGGAGCTGCTAACTTTAAGATCTGGATGTCTAGATGCTGTTTAAATATTATAGCTATACCACCTCCTTTTTTGTTTAGTCGGTCTACTCTTAGTATATTGTAACCAATAGGGAGGATTAGCTCATTAGTAATATGTGGTTTTTAACCATGTTTCTGTAAGGATCACTACATCAGGGGAGTAGAAGTCTATGGTGGCATGGAATTCATGTACCTTGTTGCATATACTTCTAATATTTAGGCTTATCAGAAGGAGGTCGGTTGGCTTTCTATTGGCTATGATTTGGGAGAAGATGTGGTTTGTAGTCTGATTATGAGCAGAGGGGTTGGAGATTGAGGGGCATGGATGTCTCCACTGAGTGCTAGGTTGGATATGGATGAGATTATTAGTTTTATCAATTTCTGGATATGCTTGCTTATAAAGGAAGTTTTTTATTGTGTTCTGTGGGTAATAGGTGTGGTGGTAGGGCTGTTATGTTAAGTTGTGGGGTTGTTTTTAGTTTAGGTATTGTGGTCTGTAGTCTATATAGAGGGTGTATCGGGAAGGTTGTTGACCTAATGGGAGAGTAGTAGAGTAGAGGTGGTGTGTGTGGTGGTACAGTGGTAGTGGTTGAGTGTGGGAATGGTGGAGGTTTGGTAAGATGTGATGTATGCAAGGAGTGTGCATGCAGTGAGTATAGATATGGTGTGCTTGTACATATTAGCTTAGTAGGAGGGATAGTAGTGAGAAGCTGTAGGAGGTAGTATAGGTGTAGTGATGTTATAGGTTGTTTGAAAGGTGGGAGTGGTTACTGTTTGTAATAAAGGTAGGAACACTGGGAGCGGGTGGAAATTGGGGGCAGGGAGGGGAGCGAAGCAGGCAATATATGACAGAAGACTATCAGTAGGTTTAGGAGCCAATTTAAAGGGAAAAAGCTAGTAAAATACAACCATAATACAAGGTAGGATAGACCCTTCCATGGCATTTTCGTTTTGAGCCCTTATGGAGTACTGGGAGATGGGTAGGAGCACTACAAGGTTTAATAAAAATAATTAAGTGTTCTGCATAAGGTTTCAATAGTTGGGGGGATTGTTCAGCTGGTTGTTTAAGGTACAGTGCTCAACAGGGTTTCCTAGGTACACTGCCTAAATAACAGGACAGTTTAATAGATTGTAACAGGTTTGGAATTTACAGAAACATCTAACATACTTTATTTCAGACTGTTTGCAGCAATATTCTGTAGCCATTTTCTGAGGGAGGAGATCTCAGTATATAGCTGTAGGATAGGATACTCTGTATTTCAGTTAAGGTGGAAAATACAGATTTACTGGATAGAATTCTAGGAGGAAAAAGGGCAGAGCAGAAAACAAATAAGGTTACATGGAGCTATAGTTGTGATTGTAGCAACATTCAGTGCTATTGAATTACACATAACTAACCTAAGCAGTAAAAAAACACAGTTCCTGCTTACTATTATAGCTACAGTTCTAAATGTAGTTCTGTTCTTTTTATTTTCAGGGTACCATTTGTCTATCCATGTCTTATTTAATGCCTTTTATGTTTTCACTCTTAAATTTTACTGGCAGGTTGTTTATAGGGTCATAGGTCTTCTATCTATCTCTCTCTCTCTCTCTCTCTATATATATATATATATATATATATATATATATATATACAAGGAAATGATTTGAAACAAATCATAACTTGGCTGAAAGTAGAGTAAATATACAGTAATACATGTTTGTGTCTATGTGCGTGTATGCTGAACTTATGTAGCTGATAAATTACCAGGAACAGATATGCAATATAAATCATTAAAGTTCAGATGTATTAATCATGTGCCTGAAAACACAAGCTATCATTCAAACATTTTCCTTTGCTTTTAAACAAACTAATAAAATAAACCATTGCCATGGAAGTTCATGCACAGTTTTCAGAATAATGAAATATGCAGAATTAGTATATACCATAAATATGCATATTGTGCTTAATGTAAACTGGCAACTAAAGGAAAATATGTCTTTACATTTTCTTACAAATATGAACTCAAAACAAAAAAAACTGTAAAGAAGAAAATTGTTTCCAGAATAAACAATTATAAATTGAGTGGTATTTTTAAATTCTTATTTGTGAGCAAGTAAAGAGAGAAAACATCTGTATATTCCCTTTTTAATCAAAGAGGTGTTCAAAACTAATTAAATAACTGTGCAGCACTAATGTAAACACAAATGGTGTTCAGTACCAAAGTCTATAAAAGTAAGTCTCTTGTTTAAAGGAAACCAAAGCTAATCTTATTTTACCATAGTTGCACATTTTAACAAGCTTTCTTGATGTAAGTTATTGAGATCATTTTTTTAAATTTTTTTAAAGAAATGCTTCTAATTGGCCAACATGGGAGGTATTTGTGGCTGTGTTTACTGATGTGACTGCAGGATCTTATTAATGTGTAAGGGGCCAAGCAGTGAGCAAACAGTACCGTAACAATAAATGGAAACATGCAGTTCCCAGTGTATTACCCCACTTCAGATATTACTTCATACAAATACACTAAGGCAAACAAAGGTCACTAATTTACAGACTTTCCACACTAAGTGGGTAACATTTGCAATTACCGAAATGAAGATAAATCATCTTCTTTATTATGATGACAAAAGATAGCAAGATACTTAAGAAAATATATTTTTAGCACAAGATATTTTACGAAACATGATTTTATGCTATACATTGATTTTATTTTTTTAACATAAAAGCAGACAATGCCATTTTGAGAGTTTACTATTAAATAAGTGAATGTCAAAATAAATTCCAATCAAAAGACTGACTCACGTGCGATTTTGGCACATTGAAAAGGTCAGAATTTCGCAAAGATTCTTCCTGTTGCGAATTCAACCTTTGTTGTCAACTTGTCATCCTTAGAATGCAGTTCAATACTGTAAAGTTTTTGCAGGGGGCAACTCCCCTGCACCCCCAAACCCCCCACAGATTATATATTCCAACTCTGAGATTGCACTACAGTGGGTAAAAGGGTATATTTCCTGATTTGCACTGTACCCCAAACTCTAGTAGTAAAGTTGACCACATATTTGTGAATGTATATAAAGTGAGATTCATGCTCTACAGGAACGTCCGCATTCTGTAAGATCAGCAATATGGGATGCTGCAAAATTACTTTCAACATTCCCGTGGTTGCCGAACATTCGTTTTCCATTTTGATAGTAAACCCATTTTGAGTAACTGCATTTTTACAAGTATAATGAAGTTTGCTTATTTCTCACATTGCATAAATAAAATACTCAATGGAACTAATCATCTGTGTAGCACAATGGTCTGTAGCTGCCCAAATTTCACTCATGGATTTGTTACTCATCAGCTACATTAAAGTTGCAGCTAGCTGTACCAGTGAAATGAGTTATTAGTGAGAGACTGCATTTTTTGTATACATATGCACAAATATGTTTACACAGATGTACTTTGAAATATCGAATTATGCAAGTATCAAACTGTAAAACATAGATCCCACATGGTCAAAAGACAAAAAAAAAAAAAAAAAACCGCTCAATTTTTGTAGGGGGCAACCCCCCATAACACACAATCCCTGCCACAACCTGCCTGTTAGTTATATACACAAACTCTGAAATTGCTTTCCAGTTCCCTGATCCCCACTAGTCACGATTTTGCACAGAGTTAATGGTGGCAGAAGTGTTCTAATGAGGATGGATCACTTCTGCTGATATAAAAAATATTCACCATTAAGAATGTTTGATATGTATGTTTTCCGTTTACAACATGTCAGTGCATACACAATCACAGACACATATGTTTGCATGTGTACATATGCATTTTTGGGTCTCTCTGTGTGTGCAAGCACACACGTGTGCATTGATGCATTCATGTGTGTGTAGGCCTGTTAATGCATTAAAAATTGGATTGTTGAAATGATTACAGAGAGCTGCTGGATTGTATAAATACTGGCAGGTCAGATCACTTGAGGTTATAATCTTTCACAAATTTAAGACATGACCTGTGCTGCAAACCAGCCTCCGGAAACATTGTTACTATTTGCAGGTGTCAAGCAAACTAATGTATCCTTGTTGGCTAATCTCAAGATGGTCAGTGCAAGATGTGTGATTTTTTTTTTTTTTTTTGTGAAAATGAGAGATAAACTTTAAACAAACATGAACCAGCAATTAATCTGCCAGTCAGACATCTCATTTTGTGACAAGAGATAGTTTGCCAGAGAAACTAAGAATGACAGAGACAATGAAAGGGAGAGAAAACAAAAGAAAAAGTGAAAAGAAGTTGGTGTAGGTATTGAGTAATCAAGACATGACATAAAAAGAAAGGAACACTACAGCTGAACTGCTAGACAAAGACATTATCATATAATGCTTTGTATATAAAGTGAGACAAAGAAATGCACAGAGATTTAGACTCAGAAAAAAGATTTTTTTCCATTGCTTTTGTGATGGCTGTCAAGTATTATTACTTTTCCTTCACTGTAGTTAATAAAATGCTCTCTCAGAGTTTTAAGTACTTACTGTGTGCCTGAGCTTTCCAGCCTAACCAATTCTTTTCTAAAACTCCCCAGAAAAATTCATTCAAGTTTACTTTACACCAGAGTTCAAATAATATTTTAGTCAACAATACCCACAGATGGTTTTATTTGGTGCATACCTCTCAACTGTCCAGATTTTGACAGAATATTCAGATTTTTGCCTCATATTTTTGGCCTATTTCTCATAAAATATGTGGTTTTCTGGCAAATCACTGGGATGATCCGTGGACTGAAGTCACTAAATAATGACATGAGTTTGAGTTTCAGACTTTATATTTTTTCAGAAAAATGCAGACAAGTCCTGTTCTTCTATCAACGTTCTAAGTTTATAAGAGCAATATTTAAAATCTGTCCCTATTCTGGGGCCTTTGCCCTCCCGTTATGTCAGGCTTTGTGCAGATTTCTTGCTCTGAGAGGTTGAGAGGTACAGACAGTAATGATAACTACATATTCATTTAAACAAATAGTCATACAACTAATAGTTTTAAGAAGAAGGAGACCGAAAGGAAGAAAGACATTAAGCAAGAGGCGCATTGTACAGATACATGCTGGTACTACAGACAACACTATACAGAACTGCATAGTTACTGTTCCTTAACTGAAGTGTGTTCATGAGTGCAGAGGCACATATGGGACATTTTATAGAAGATGGTTCCATTAGAGCAGGTGTATTCCCCCAGAGAATACAA
This sequence comes from Protopterus annectens, assembly GCF_019279795.1. Taxonomy (NCBI): domain Eukaryota; kingdom Metazoa; phylum Chordata; order Ceratodontiformes; family Protopteridae; genus Protopterus; species Protopterus annectens. The sequence continues at coordinate 746,891,529 of NC_056747.1, read as the reverse complement.
TATGCCCTGCTTATCCAGATCCCCCTTTGGTTCAGTGGCTTGTAAGACAGCTTTTGTTAAAACAATCCCGGCATGCTGGAACCAACTACCACCTGAAACTCAAACACTGAAAGGCTTTAAAACAAAATTAAAGGAGCATCTGTTTACAAAAATGTGATAGCAGGTGTTTTAGAGACGATGATTAGCATTCCTATATTACTGTTGTTAACAATAGTTCACTCAAGCTAACAATCTTCTTTTGTAATATACCCACCCAATGGCTGCATTTTGCTTTCTTTAACACTTTAGATTTACCTTAATGTATTTTATACTATGTATGTGTTTTTATTTATGTATTATTGCATTACTATTAACTTTTCTCTGTTATTTATTTTTTTACTGCTTATTTATAACCATTTATTGTTTTTGTTGTCTTTACCAGTCTTTTACAAGTGCATTTTGATAACCATTTTTTTTTTTTTTTTACTGATTGATCCGGTAATTGCTGAAAAGGGTCATTTGACCAGTCAACCTACCCAGTAAATAAATAGTTAAGTAAACATGAAGTAATCTATAGTACTAGATTGCATTGTGATAATGAATTTGTAAAAGTAGAATAACACGTCTCACAGTGCTGAAATACTTTGCAAAGACCAACTGGTTTGATATGACTGTGAACTATTTTATGTTGTCTGCCTTCAAATAGTTTTATATAACTGCACAAACCAGATATCTATGGCAAAAAATTATGGAAAAACATAGGAGTTTTTGGAGAAGACGGGCATTACACTTAGAGGAAATAAAATACCATTGCGATTAATGTTTTTTTCTGAACATTCTGTCAAACATATCAGATACTACCTTCACAAAGTTTGAATGCAATAATCTCATGTTGGCATATTTTCTATTTCCCCCTCATAATTATTAAGTATTATTTCTTAAAAAGTGAATGAGTTCTGAGAGTAATATGAAGCTTTCCCCATAATCTTGGAAAGTGCTGTACAATGTATCTGACATTTTTCTGTTATTGATATTTACTTTTATTATCATGATTCCAAATCTGATGTTAGATCTGTATGCCTATATTTCATATTCTTTTATTTATTTATTTATCTATCGACATTTGTTGACGAGGAAAGTCCACTGGGTTAGAAACCCATTTTCAGTGGAGGCCTGGGGAGAAAACCTCCACAGTTAAAACAGACAAACAAAATATTATACAGTTGCTATGCAAGAACAAGTACAAATGCAAATACAAAGTTGAAGAGCTGCATATGGAATACTTAATAATATACTTTCAATCACAGAAGAGTAGTAATAGACATTAGAAAAGTATAACGTACTTTCAATCCACATGAGAGCAGTCAATGAACTTAGTAACATTGATGCATATCATAGGTAGGAGAAATAATGATTCAGAGGAGGAAGAAACGATATCAGGGAGGGTTGAAGGCAGGTTCTGAGTACATTTTCTTTGAGAAGTTAAGGGGGCTTACATTGTATTTCACAGGTACAGCTGGGATTTTTTAAAAAGTGTTTTTTAGTGCAGCTTTAAAGGCCATTAGGGAGTCAAGTTGAGTAATAGATGAGGGGAGGCTATTCCATATTTTGGCAATGTTGTATGAGTATAGGCATTGTCCTGCTCTCTTATTAGGTTTAGCTACATTTAGAAGGGTTCTTTCTGAGGTGGGGAGAGTTTGAGTTGGGGTGTATGTGCATAAGATAGTCTGGAGAGTGGGACAGCTATCAGGTTGAAAAATTAGTTTATGAGCAACTGTTAGTTGAGTAAAATAGAGATAGTGGTGAAATTCTAGCCAGGACAGGTTTGAGATAGTGTTGCAGTGCTGTGAGTGGTTGGACAAGTTAGAAGTGAATTTTGCTATCTTGTAGTAGCATGATTGCAGCTTACTACTGAGGGATGTATGGAGGTTGGTGAAGATGGGGCTTCCATACAAGAGGGATGGGATAAGCAGTGTTAGCTAGTTCTATTTTACTTTGTTTATCTAGGTAGAGTTTATGTCGGTATAATTTGCTCAGCTTGAAGTGGGTTTTCTTTACTTTATTGAGTATGTGTTGTTCAAAGGAGAGTTTATCATCGATAGTAATTCCTAGAAGTTTTGCATATTGTACCTGTTCAATTTCTGTTTTGTTATGGGAGAACATCTTGAATTCTGTAGCTGGAGGTTTTGATGAGAATATTAACAGTTTAGTTTTTTTGGGGGGTTCAGCATTAATTAGGTGTCATTTAGCCAGGTTTCCATGGAAGAGAAGGCATCTAGGGTGATCTTCTGGAGGTTAGTGAAATTGTTGGAGGAGTAGCTGATAGCTGAATCATCTGCATATTGAATCAATATGCTTTGTTGAGAGGCTTTATTTAGATCATTAATGGATATATTGAAGAGTACTGATCTTAAAATGGATCCTTGGGGACACCTGTGTTGTTTGCCAGGTACTCTGATTGTTGGCTTTTGCCATCTAACTGATTGCTGCCTATCAATGAGGTAAGAGTGTTTTTTTTTTGTAAAGTATTTTGAAACAAACCACTATGTTAAAAGTTGAGTTAAACTTGAGCACCCTCAGTGATGTGTTCCGGGCAGACACTTTCAAAAAAATTGGATGAAATACTGCCTTATTTTGTCAATGCAAATTCTTTGGAACAGCTAGTCAATACCCCCACAAGAGGTGATAATATCTTGGACTTGGTATTAACCATCACTAGTAACCACTGCAGCATCATACTCCATGGTAAGATCCGACCATAAAGCGGTCACTTTCAAAGTCACCATCTCCCCCGACCCCCCTCTAGCTAGGATCAAACAAAAAAAAACTTCTTTAAAGCTGATTATAGCCTCCTGAGGGATGGTATAAACAGCTTCACAGCCCCCTCCCCCGCTCTAGAAACTGGCACCAGTATCCAAAACGATACCAAATTACTATACGAACATTTATATAGCTGCATGGAATCAGGAATACCTGTCTGGTGGACATCTGCAATAAATAAACTCTATAACAAAACAAAAAAATTGCTGTCCAGGACCAAGAAGGAGCAGGTGCCCAATTGGAAGCAATATCTCCTTAGCCTAAACAAGCAAATAAGAGCACTAGTGAAATCCTCCAAAGCAAATTTTGAGTCCAAATTGGCCACATCTACTATAGACAATCATAAGGTAGCACCCGGATCTGTTCAGAACTGGTGGTCAAGGACACCACATATACAAATTCTGTAGATATAGCAAACTTGCTGGCTGACAGATTCAGTGAAAATTTCCCTCCTCTGCCCCCTCCCCATCAGTAAATCAGGACATTCTCAGTACCTGCCCCCTTCTCCTTGTATCTAGGGATCAGGTCATCACTACACTCTCAAAGGCAAAAAATACAGCCTCCATGGGACCTGATAACATCACAGACTGCATCCTACATGAACTCAGGCAGGAACTTGCAGCACCATTAGGTACCCTAGTCAACCAAAGCCTGAGTACCGGTTTTGTCCCAGCTGAGGGGAGGACAGCTACTGTCATCCCTTTACACAAAGGTGGAGTGTCCACTGATCTGAGAAATTTATAGACCTATCAGTCTAACTAGCCTGATCTGCAAAGTCATGGAATGAATAATCATGGACCTCATTAACAAGGATGTTGGCAACCTCCAAACACTTGATCCCACACAGTTTGGCTTCGTCAAGGGGAGGTCATGTCTGTTAAATTTGGTCAATTTTTTTGAGACAGTCACTAAAGCTATGGATGAGGAGAAGACAGTGCACACTGCCTACCTTGACCTGGTCAAAGCCTTTGACACTATTCCCCACTCGGGTATAATAAATAAACTCTTTCCACTAGGCATCAATCCATATGTTACCTGTTGGATAGCCAACTGGCTCACTGATAGAACCCACCTAGTCAAAATAGGTGAAGCCACCTCAAGCAGTAGACCCGTATCAAGTGGCATACCCCAAGGTTCAGTCTTGGGGCCCCTGTTATTTGGGATATGCTTTTTTGAGCTACAGGCCAAAACCAGTGGGCTATGGCTGACCAAGTTTGCAGATGACTGCAAGTTGGGAGCTGTCATCAATTCCCCTAATGACATGGACATCCACTAAGAGGGTCTCACCCAAACAAATGACCGGTGCCAGAAACATGGCCTCAAGCTGAATGCAAAAAATGCATCATCATCCCCTTTGAGGAGAGAGATGTCCCCACAAATTACCACATTAATAACAATGTTCTAAGTACGCAATCAGCTGTGAGGGATTTGGGGACCCAGATTGATAACAGCCTGACTTTTGACTACCATGTTGCTTTCATTGTACGGAAAACTTTCTTCATGGCCCACCTCATAAGTAAGGGTATCTCATCCAGGGACAAGGATATCATAACATCCCTATATTCTTCTCTTATAAGGCCCATTATTGAGTACAACGTCCCACTCGGCATGTACCTCGCAAAGCACATGCGGCAGCTGGAAAGACCATAGAGGTTCCTTACCAGGAGAATCCAGGGCCTCAAAATTCTACCATACACAGATAGGCTAAAAGCCCTATCCCTCTACTCTGTTTCATACAGACTCCTCAGAGGTGACCTCTGTCTGGCATACAAGGCAATCTCAGACCCCGTTTTGATGGGAATGCTGCATATCTGCAAGTCAAGCTCCACTCGAGTAACCCCGACATACAGCCTTAACCTGGTCTTTGACATCATTAGGACTTGCTGGCAGGACAGATTTGTGTCCCAGAGACTCCCCCATCTGTGGAATAGACTCCCATTCCACATCAAGCAGAGTACCTCTTTACCCCTTTTTAAGCGCAATCCTGATAACTGGATGGGAAATAGAAAATACATCCCTGGGATTCCACCCGTGTCCTAGTTGAATAAGAGCATTGGGTGCAGATTTGTCTATGCATGGGCTAAACTCTTGGCTAGGTTTATGAGGGCCTCTGGGCCAATAGCCTAGTGACTTCCTATGCTCCTTGTAGACCAGGCAGAGGTCACCTCATAGTAACCTATAAGAAACAGAATATAATGACATTACCTGAATTCTCTCTGAGTAGTTCATTTTCCAGTCCTACGACTATTCTAGGAAAGAATCACTGTACCTTTTTGAGTTCCTCCAGGGAATAGTTCAGTCTACAAAATATTGTGTTGTACAATGTGTGTGTGGTACCATGCTCTATCTCCCTGGAATGCCCTTTAGAAATAGATGGTTTGCAGAATACCTTTCAGACTGGTAGACACACTGGTTTGTGTTTAAGTTGCTGCCTACTATTCTCCCTACATATAAAATGAGTGCATCGTTTTTATGATATCATCATTTATTACGTAGTCATAACTGAATTCATTTGCCAAGTCTCATTATTCTACATTTATTGACATTAATGATGATGTCATTACTGCACCAGGTTAATTATTTTTCTAGACCATCCTGAAGAATTTTAGCATCTTTTATTGATGCAATTTTGCTGTGTTTGCAACCATAATAATATTTCAGCTTCAGTAGCCCACTTCCCTCTTTTATATTTGAACATAGTCTACAAAGAAGTGACCACAGTAGACAGTCCTGTAAAGCACCACTGCTAACTCTTGTTGAGACAGACAAGTAATTGCCCACCCTGACTTGATGTGTCATGTTTCTCTACAAGTGTTCTACCCATTGAGTTAGAGCTGGTTTAACATTTCATTCTTTTCATTTGGGGTACCGTGGTAGTTCTACTGCCCCAGAGCACTTGGTTCTGCAATTTAGTTCCTGGCTAGGGTGCCTTGTGTGGAGTTTATACATCCTCTGTGTGTCCATGTGTTTTTTGCTGATTGCTACAATTTGCTTCCACATCTCAATGATATGCCATAGATGAACTGGTATTTCTCCAAAGTGTCCATAGCTGTGTGTATATGCATGTGCACTGGATGAGACTTGAGTATGTGTGTCCTTTGGTGAGTTGACATCATGTTCAGGTTTTGTTTCTTTGTCTTATGCCTAGTATGTGCTAAGATTGGTTCCAGCTCCCTGTGACCCTGAACTAGAGTAAGTGGCTCTGCTTTACATTGCAGAGTTTAGGCAATCTTTGGGACACATATTTGTCTCTCCAGCATGATCTATTCATGTCAGAGATCAGGTTTAGATCCTTGGAGCGGGTAACCCTCATGATCAGGTTTAGATCCTTGGAGCGGGTAACCCTCATGCAATTAGTTTTGTGAATATACAACATTTTCATCAGGGCTGAGTCAGAGACTGTCTTATAAGTCAGGCATAGATCACCCCTCAGTAAGCTGTAGGAAACTGAATACAGTGACTGGGCCTTTAATCTGTCTGCATATGACATGTTGTTAGACCCTGTATTTTTTTGGTGAGAAACCTCTGAGGATGCTCCAACTGCTGCAGGTGCCTGGTGAAGTACAAGCTAAAGGGTGCACTGTACTCCATTATTGGTTTGATGAAGGCTGAATACAGTGGTGGTATGACATCCTTAGATATGGATGTCATCCCCTAACTTATCAGCTGAGCCACATAGAAGGATTTCCTCACCACCGTGGAAACATGGTGGTTAAAGTTCAGATTACTGTCTATCTAAGTACCTAGATCTCTTGCCTCTGAGTCCACTCTTGGGGTGGAGTGTTATGGATTTTGTAATTTGCAGAGGTGTTTGATTTTCCAAAGGGTATTACTATGCAATTCTTTGCATTTAGTTTGGGGCCATGGCTCTGACACCATTTATTAGTCTGCATTAGTCCTTTGTGTAGGATGTTAACATCATTTGGAGAGTCAATGATTGCCCTCAACTTGCAGTCATCAGAAAACTTGGTCAGCCAAGGGTCATCTACATTTGCCTTGACATGTGAGAAGTGCATCCCAAACAGGAAGGGGGCCAGCACTGAGCCCTGTGGTACTCCACTGGTGACTGGCTTCTTGCTGGATGTGGATTCCTCCACTCTAGAAACATGTCCTATCCATGAACCATTTGGCAATCCGTCTGATGACATAGCAATGTATGCCCAATTTTGTGAGTTTATCATTAATACTTGAGTGGAGTATTGTATCAAATGCCTTGGGCAGGTCAAGGTAGGAGGTATGCACTGCCTCATCCATGGCCTTGATGACCATCTCAATGAAGTCCACCAGACTGAGCAGGCAGGATCTGCTCTTGATGAAGCTGAACTGGGTTTGGGCTAGAATCTGGAGATTTCCTATGTTGTTAATCAGGTCCATGATTATGTTTCCATAGCCTTGCATATGAGGCTAGTTGGACATATAGGTCAATACTTTCCTCGGTCTGTTGATGGTTCCACCTTGTACATAGGGATGACTGTTGCTGCCCTCCACTCTACTGGGAAAAAGCCTATCTGGAGACTGTGGTAAAATAGAGATCAAAGCGGGTGTGCTAGGCCATGTTTCAAGCTATTTAATAGGCACCCTAGGATTCTGTCAGGGCCCACTGATGCCGTATTTCTAGCTTTGGAGAGCGCAGTGGCAATCTGTTCATTTTTGTGATGAGGCAAAGGAATGGTAGGAGGGTATTTCATCGGGAGTGACCAGAGGTGATGAGGGGGTGAAATTTGATCTGAATTTATTGGCCAGCAGGTTTGCTATTTCTTCTTATAGGTAATGCCTTCTACAGCCATCTCAGCACATTGCTGAGTGTTTCCCTTTAAATTCTGGACATAAGTAAAAATTCTTTGTGGTTATCCTTTGTTTGAGAAGCTATTTTTGTCTCATATTTAGCTTTTGAAGACTTGATTAATTCCCTGATTTGCCTGATGAGACTAATGAGGGATTTTTTTTTCTCTGTCGTGCACCCTCCCACTAACTTCTAGAGAGGAATTTCTTCCTTTTTTCCATAGTCTATTTATGCCAGGGGTCCATTGCGGAGAGTTGTTTTTCCTGGATAGACCTGGGTTGAATTCAGTAAAATACTGCTGTTTCTATGCATTTAAGTAGTTGTATAGTATTGTGCATACTTCTGCATAGCCCTCCATGTTTTCAGGGTTAGGGGGAGCTTTAAAACTACCTAGCTATCACTTAATAGAAGGTAATTTGCTGTGGAAAAACTCTTTAGGATTTTAGGGTTTGATGGAGGTTCTACCATTACATTTATTTCAAAGGACACAGATTTGTGATCTGATCTTATCAATGAGAACATTACACTGGGAGGGATGCAGTGCTCCCCCATGTTTGTAAGTACTATGTTAAGGATATCAGAGCCCCTAGGGGGAAATGCAAACCAGCTGCTCCAGAGCATCTGCATTGACAAAGTCCAGGAATCTCTCAGTCAGCATGCTAGCGGTTGTGTATGTTTCCCAGTTTATGGAAGGGTAGTTAAAAGTCACCCACAAGTGGTGTGTGTTGGACTGTATGGTAAGTGATGATATTAACTTCATGTATGCAGAGTGGTTTTCATGGTTAGCGATGTTATAGTGGAGGATTTTACCTATGGCCAGCTGAACATGGAGTAACTCAGGTGAGTCATTCTGCTTGACTAATCTTGAGGTGTGATTGATTTTTTTATGGAAACATCTCCTTCTTTCATTTCTTTTCCTTTACAGAGGGTGGTCTGAATGTGTGATAGGCATTGTGGGATTGCACTGCCAGGGTGCTTTCCACAGCCTTGAACCATGTATGCACAGTTGTCAGCATTCTCCAGTGTGAGAAGAGCTTCCAGGGAGTGCATTTTCCTGTTCAGACTGCGAACATTGAACAGTAGCACCTTCAACTTGACATTAGAAGAATTTGTTACATTGTAGGTCTGTTGGTTTGGCACTGCCTAAAAACAGCACTGTGAGGCTGCTAATGCCTTGGCCAGTATTCAAAAGCCTAGCTGTAACAGGTGCAGACTAGTTCTGGCAAAGCAGTGCCATCTGTCAATCATATCGTCTTAGGCTTGCAAATACTGGAGCCTCCTTGGAATGACCAGTAGCTAAGCGAATTATTGAACTCAGTCATTTTCTGTTTGTATTGTGGTATCAGTGCAAGGCTCATACCTGCCTATGACACATATTCAGAGAGGTCCATCATGTTTCTCTTCATATAGTCCAGAGACGTATGTCTCAGGTCATTCACACCCACATGGACTATGACTGAGTCATACTGGTACTTGCGGTTGAGAGACCTGAGTTCCTGCATGATCTGGTGAATCCTGGAACCTATCAGGAAATTGACTATAAACCTGTCTTTATCCAACCTGGTGAGGGGGGCATCTGTGTGTTTCACGATGGAATTTCCTATGACCAAGATTTTTAAATGTGTGATGATTTGCCTTAGGGACTTGCTTGTGGAGACACACTGATGTGTATTTGTATGTGTCGTGGTTGATGCTGACTTGGTTTTGTTTACATGTGGTTTTCGATGGCAGCATATGGGAGGCCTTTGAGGTTTTGGTAAGTTAATTTTGAATACCTCCACAGATATGGGGTTATGTGTTGAGACTTTAGTGAGAGAAAGAGTGGTCATGTGCTGGCAACCTGTCTGTCATTTGATTTGTCAGAATGTGAAAGTCATGTCTCAATTTTCATAGTGTAACTACATCTCTCACATACTATGTTTGTTTGTTTCAGGATTAAGTGGTTGTCAGTATACATGAGACAATTGCTACATTGCCTCAGGATGCCCATGTCCACCAAACTGGCCACAGAGATAGTAAGAAAGTGCATGTCCATGATGTTAGGTTTTTTACTATAGGTTTGACCAGAAAGAAGAGTGGCTATATTTGACTGGACTGGGATGATAGCACAAAGACAAAGAATGTGTGCTGTACTCAGTGTGAACTGCAGATAGCCATAGGATCATAGGAGATTATTAGGCTAATGGCTATGGGACCCTTAGAATCCTAGACGAGAGTTTATCCCCAAAAAAGAAACCTCAATCAGCACCTGTCACCCCTGTCAATGAGGGACACAGGTGGAACTCCTGGGACAAAGTTGTGGTTACCCATCCACTCATCAAAGTTGTGCTTGAAGAGGGTCAGCAATGTACCAGCAAGGCAATGCTGCTCTGTGCACAACTCATATGCTCCTAGAGCAGCAGGGGGACTGGGGAGGGTTTCAGAGCTAGAGAAGCACACTTCTGCCACAAGAGTACAGTCAGAAAACCATTTTAGTGTAAAAATGCTGGTTTTAGAGCTCAAGTGCAGGGAAACTACAATCTAAATACTGGAGTCCTGTAAAGTAGCAGGCGCAATGTAATTAAGTTCTACAGCAGCAGTGGAAACAGCTTAGACTTGAAACACTAATAAAATGTGAGAAATATAACAAATAATTCATGATTCTTATGAAACACAGTAAAAATATTTAGATTGCCTTTATGATTTTACATGAAATACTAGGCAGTCCAATGAGTCTATAGTGATGACATCTGACCCAAATAATTTTAGTCTGTCACCACAGGTTAGAGTTGCACCTGCATGCTAACATATGCTTTAACATTGATTGATATGTGGTTAGTTTTTTCCCTTGGTATGAGGATAAAACCAACAAGTATACTGTCCAGTCCTATGAAACATGAGATTTTAGTGTTTTATCTGGTAACATTTATCATCTGTGTAATTATTTAACAGCTGTCTTTCCCTGTTTCTGTAACACTCTGACATATACATTTACCAATTGTGAAAACTACACAAACTTTTTCTTCAAGTATATTCAGTGTAGATTATGGTGGGAAATAATTTCATTGCCTTTTGATAACATATTACATTCTCAGGCTTTCCATTTATGTATTATGATGTCATTAAGCATCACACTATTGCTTTTCCATTTATGTATTATGATGTCATTAAGCATCACACTATTGCTTTTCCATTTATGTATTATGATGTCATTAAGTATCACACTATTGCCACTATTGCTTTTAGACTTTCAGTCTAAGTAGAGTTTAAAACTATAAGAAATGATGAGAAAAGTAACTGGTTTCTGTACTTCAAACTTATTTTTAGGACTACGGTAATTCGTGAAGACCAAGTGGCATATCTCCTTTATTCTTTTTGTATCCTATTTTTTGTATCTTTCCAGTTTGTGTTCATAAATGCACAAGTGAATAATATCACAGAACTCATTGATGCTATCATGAGCAGACTTTTTGCTTTCTTGAGGATAGTATCTCAGTTTGTTTTTTTGTAAATATTTCACTTACTGCATCATAGTTTTCACTGGTAAATCTAGAAGGGATAATTTATGTATGACTGGGTTTCATTTTACTGTTAGGTTAAAGATGATAGTATCATGATCTGTGTTTATTACTGGAGGTATAACCATGGCTTGGGAGAAGAAAGAAACTAAGTTTGTTAGTAAGGTACTCAGACAACCTGAGTGGGAATTTGCATAATTTGTAACAAACATGTTTTTATTCTCATAATCAGTTGAAATTTGAGCATGCTTATCTCTTGGTGTTTAGTTTACCCAGTCAGTGTTAGGGTACTTAAAATCCCCATAAGGACTGTACCTTCATTTTTTTTTACCTTAGAGTTTAGTTTGGAGATGCTCATGCTCTTCAAAGGATTAAGATGAAGTACAGTAGATAACTATAATATTATACTCAGTAGCACTGATAGTTATTGCATGAGCAATTTCTAGTCCTGAGTTGTTTACTTGGTTTCTGATTTTCGCATCTTTTTTTACAAAGGCAGAGGTACCATTGCCTATCCCACTGAATTTGCAGCCAGGAAAGGAGATATACCACGTATAAATGGTATAGACATCAACATCCTTTAAGCAGAAAAAAACTCAGAGGTTCTGATATTCAGCAAAGCCATCCTTACCTCTGTTTTTTTTTCTTTTTCTCGGAAATGGCGATGAAAAAAATGTTCTGCCCTGTAGTTGTATTCCTAGAAATGAAAATCCATCTGGTATAAATCACACTGTCTGGCTGGTTCATAGGTTCATAAGTTCATGGGTGTATACAGCCCAACAAACTACTGAGACCTTTAAAAGCCTATCCATGCAACCCATATGTATTCCATGAGTTATTGTGCCTTAGGTTATTTCAGGAGATGTGTGTTAAGCTGGGCGTAATTTAACTGCTGTGTCTGCCTGTCAGAGAAATACATTTCAGACCAGGGGTGAATTTTTTATTTCCTATCCACTGGTCTAGGTTACATTTGAATATGGTTAGGGAAGGGCTCTGCTTCATATGGATGGGAAGCCTATTTCACAGCATGGGGATTCTATGAGATGCATACCTGTCCCTCCAGCATATGCTATTTAAGTGGCAAGCAAAATTTAAATTCTTAGATCTAGTAGTTCTGGTGCTGTTCATTTTGTGTATATGCATAAGGTCCATCAGATCAGGATCCGAGAAGGTCTTGTTTGCCAGGAGTAAATTGTATCTCAGCAGTCTGCAGGAAACAAAGTATAGTGATAGGACCGTTGTGCTTATATCCTGTATTCTGTTTGTGAGGAACCTCTGTGGACTTGTGGGGAACCTCTGTGGACTTGTGAGGAACCTCTGTGGACTTGTGAGAAACCTCTGTGGCTGCATACATCACTGTAGGCTGACATGCACTGAAACCCTAGTCTGTGACACCATATATTTATCCACATTCCCTTAATCCAAACATATTCCAAAGTTTTGTAATGACATTCAGATGTTATGTGAGACAAAGGGATGGTTTTACTAAGCAGATGTGCATTTCCCCTGCTTGCTAGCATTGTTGATAAGCCCAGTAATACTTTCTTGTAAATTCAGGAGTGAATACCTTTTTAGACTACTCACTGCAACATAAGCAATGATTGTGTTATAATTAACTTCAGCCATTTAACCTAGTTGACATGTCCCTATCTTTGTCAGCTACCAGGTGTAACAATGCTATAAACTCCACACAAAATCTGGTAAAGTGCATTTTTGATTCATGCAGAATGGAGTCATTGATTAATGGGATGTTTCTGGAGTTGCCAGCTCACACTTTGCACATCATGGGATTTTGAGTCTGAGTTGAGTGTTAACCTCAGATATTTTATTCTTTTTTAACACCTTTATTAAATTATCACTTAAGACCTATGCAAACATACATGAACGGAAATGAAAACAAACCCTATTAACATTTGTTACATTCATTCATTATACATTACACGTTTTCTTTCTTTTTAACAATTATTCACTCCATTACATAAATTGCTCAATTCCTGCTTTCCCTTAAGCTTCATTCCTCCTTTTGAATATTACCCTTCATGTTTTCTTCCCACAAATCCAATTATTTCTATGTAATTTACTCCTTCTGTTTTCTAAAGATTCCACCTATAGTACTTTTATGCCTTTTACAATATTCAGTATTTCAGTTGCAGGTGGTTTAGATTTTAATTTTCATTTTCTGATAATTGCTTTTTTGGCAGCTGATAGCATTAAACTTAGTAAGGCCTTACTATGTACAGGCAATTCAGATCCTGTGTTCCATCTCAAAATAATTATTTCCTTAGTCACAGCCATTTGCTCCTCCAACATTTATGACAGAATACCCTGTAGGGAATCTTTACATTTTATCAGCTTTTTACACTCTGTAACAAAAAAAAAAAAAAAAAAAAAAACAACATATTCCTGACTACCTCTCTCTCTTCTCTGTCACACTTTCAACATTTGCTATCTACCTGGGGAAAATTCTCTGACGTCTGCTTAGGATAGAAAAATACCTATTCACTGCCATTGCATGGTGACTCTGTATGTGATTATTACTTTAACTTTTCACCTTTTTAAAAATCAAAATGTTACGTTATACAGCCATTCATATTATTTTAGAGAAACACAGGCTAAAACAGTAAAATACGTAATGGGTGAGACCTGATAATGAAGAGGATTACCTTCCACCATTTGCATTTCCTTATCCAGCTCACAGAAAAAAATCTGCCTGCACCATTACCACCTGACAACTCACACGCTGAGATGTATTCTCAGTTTCCAAACTGCTCAGCCACTTTAATCACCTAACAACTGACTTTCAATAATAAAAAAAAATGTTTAAATAAATCTTGTATATTGGAGGTAGACTAAACTGCTTTACTTCCATGAAGATTAATTCTTGGCAAATTGTAGTAAAGTTATTGAGAAGATAATGATTGCACACAGGGGAGAGAAAGGAAGAAGAATCTGCCATGCTCTCTGTCAGCTACTTAGTTACCCCCCCCCCCCGCGCGCATTATGTCAGGGTTTGAGTCTCACAAGGGATAATTGGCTAAGCTTAAAATGGCTCACAAGGGCAGTTAGCTTAGTACTAACCTATGAACCTATGAACCTATTCACAGGTTTACTTTTGATCATTGTAAATGCACTTTAAGGTTGCTGTCTGTTATCCTGCTGTATCTCTGTTCACTTTTGCATTTATGTCTCTCCTATTTCCTATATTTTATTTTTAGTTTTATTTTGCATTTGTTTACAAGGACAATTTGACTGGGCATCAAAAAGTTCCAAAAGCAGTGGCCCAGGCCAAAAGTACAGAAGAGTTTACAGTCAGCAGCCACCCACACAGTGTATCCCTTATGGAAGAAGTCCGACATAGGATCACTTACAGAACCAACCTATTACCCATATCTATGCAGAGGGTCATAGTATGCTGAAAGTCATGGCATGCATTGGGTCATGGCATGTTGAAGGTAATGGCATGCTGAATGGAAGGTTCTTACCAACAGAATCTGGGAAGCTGTCCTCCACATTGCTTTTGTAGCTCAATGGTCAGTGGAATCACCAACTACTAGGATTCTATCTGGCACCCTAATCACCCCCAATATATATGAGCTGTAGTGGAAATGGGAGCAGGAGTTGGTGTATTGATTAATTTATTTACCTCACAGTTACAAGGTTCAGGGATTGATTCTGACTTTGGGTTATTGGTTAAAAATTGGTTAGGCTTGTAATAGTCCACAGACCGATAGCCTAGTATTTAATTATGAACCTAAATTATATCCACTTATGCAGCATACGCTGAAATGCATAGAAAGGAGACGTTTAAGTCCTTTGTTGTATACCACATATAGAAATCAGAATTTCTCTCTCTGTTTGCTGCCAGGTCCACCATTTCCTCAGGTTTCATGACTCAAGAGAAAGTGATTATCAACTCAAGTTGATTGCAAATTGCCTAGGTATTGTGTAGAACAAGACTATACACTTACTTGAATGAACTGATGACCAAATAAAATGCAAAGATCTTGAACATGTGGAACTCCTTTATTTTGCCCAAAATGGTGTTGCATACCAATAAGTGACGTGACTGGCTCTTTCTTTTAAAACAGCAGGTTCATAAATTGTAACAAAGTTATTTGGTCACAAAATAGATGCTTAGCCAGTTGTCCTTTTTGCAGCCTCAATTTTGAGTCATTTGATTCAGAATTTAGAAAGTGTATTTTCTCTCACTATGTTAGGTGAGCTCTACAATATCCATTACTAGCTGTGAGTTAAGTGATGGACTACATTAACTTGACTGCAATCTCAAAGTCCCATGCTGTAATTAATATCTCACCTTCTTCAATGACAGGATACATAACACACCACTGTACATTATCAAATTTCTCTTTAATGGATGAGTAGAAGTGCAGATATCAAGTCCTGACTTAAATTAATTACGCATTCCAGTGCAGTTTATGTATGTCTGCATGTACGTAAGCATGTCCATGTGTCTGCAGGCTTACATATGCACGTACGCACACACACACACACACACACACACACACACACACACACACACACACACACACACACACACACACACACCTTATACATGGACATTGGTCTATTGGTCTATTTAGTAATATTCATCACTGGAAGAAGTTTAAATATATGCAAATGTAAGTTTGAGTGGTGCACAGGTTAATTAGCTGGTATGTACTTTAAGGAGCTAGGAATCTAATGCTGGTAAATGATTGCGCAGCCTGTACAAACCGTGCATTTTCATCAGCCATTCCTGGCATACCTCATGCAGTGCAGTACTTGAAGACTGGCATTTGAAGAGATTCTGGCCATTCCATTTCCATTTCCACAAAGTCTTTGATTCGATAATCTGAAGCCAGTGTCTGAAGTGTGTCTACTTGTCAAAATTTCACTCTAAATGATTTGTTGATATGTACTAATAACAGTAACCTTTGCTATGCATTTACTAAGTTAGTGTAAACACTATAACTGTAATTTACAAACCATGCTTCAATGCCATAATTGCCTTCCAGGTCTTTTAAAACTGACCTTGTTTGGCAAACGTAATTAAATTATCTTTGTTGTCACTATTCCCATTACAAAATATTTTTTATGAATAGGCAGCCTCTATTCTTCGTTTTCTTAAAATATGAGTAATGCTGATTTGTAGAGAGTTTTCAACGGGTCTTTTCTTTGTGCTATTGCTTCAGTTTTCTAAATTTCTGTTTTCATACAATAGTTTGTTTCATAAAATTTATCTTTGATTAATTACAAATGTTTCAAGTCATTCCTGAGTCTGTCCTCTTAGAGACTGTAACATGTCTGTAGCATCAAACAGGTCTATTTGTTCTACTGTGGAGTAGGAAACAAAAGCTTGTTTTCAACTGTCACTCTCCGGTTTAATATCGGAAGTGACCGTTAATCTTTTTTAACTATTCATACCTTGTTTTTGTCCTGCAGTGATAGATGTAGATGCACACTTTATCTAAAACAGATTATTGTTTGGTCAGCTAGTCAAACTGGACTCTCTGTGACCTCTAGGACTTTAGCATAACAGGTCTGTCAATTGTTTTTTTAATTTTTTTGCAAGTTCATATTTATTACTTTGATAGTGCTGTATGAGCTAGCCTCTGACACTCCCTTCTTTTTTTTTGTCTCCTCAGACCTCATTGTTATTGGCCTGGTCCCCAGTACCCAAAGTCCACACTGGGTCTACCAGCTACTGTCGACCCTCTCCAGGACTTACTCCATTTTTGATGGGGCTGGTCATGGACCTGAGGGTGTCCTGGATGGCTCAATTCATTTGTGCTTCTCTAATGGGGGGGGGGGTATTTTGTTGACCTACCTGCTTCCCTTTTCCCACTCACTATGCTAGTTGTTTACATTCAAGGGCAACTTCCCTCCTTGGACCACACCTCCATACCTCTCAACCTCTTAGTTCAAGAAATCTGGACAAAGCCTAAACTAATGGGGGGACAAAGGCCCAAAAATAGGAACAGATTTTAAATATTACTCTTATCAACTTAGAAAGTAGCTAGAATAAAAGGGCTTGTGTTAGCCTGGATTTTCTGAAGGGTGTGAAATCTGAAACTCAAGTTTATGCTATTATTTAATGGCTTCAATCCTTGGTGATTTGGCAGAAAATCACAAATTTTATGAGAAACAGACAAAAAATATGAGGAAAAAATCTGGACATTCTGTGAAAATCTGGACAATTAAGAGGTATGCACTCTTTTAGGGAGCCTATTAATGAGCACCCTCCCACCTGGGATGGGCAATCCCATCTCTTCCCTGCCTCTCTGTCAATCATCTGGGCCTCTAATCAAACCCAGGTTGACTGGACCATAGTCAGAGCTTTATTCCTGTATGCCACTGTGACTAGACATCCCCTTCTTCTTTTGCCTATGATCTTCCCAACATCAATGTCTTCATAGTATTCACAAGAATTTCAAGACAACTGAGTTTCATGACCATATACACCTTGCCAGTTCCCACCCTAATCCCACACCCTCTTTTTCCAGGAGGATTAGGTTAGTAAATCCCAGTGTAAATTTGAGGGTACCTATCCAATCATTCTGGTTCCATTTGAAGGATGATAGTGTGTTGCACTGCTTCACCAGCTGGGGCAGTCTTTCTAATGAATTTGTCTCCTCAAGGCATTTTATTTATCTTCTGATGAAAAACTCTTTCTCTAGTTTTGGTACTTGTGTAACTATTAGACTTAGACAGATCCAGAAAATCTAGGACATTTGGTACTCTAATAGTACAGGAAGTAAGGTATAGATATCCCCTCAAAGGGCTTTAAGATAGCAAATAAAGGATTAGGGCATCAGGGTATTTAAGCCCATGATATTTGATATGCACAATGAAGTACATCCTGAATTGAGTATTCTACTCAATAATTAGCATAATCAATGCGGAATAAATAGGGAACAATGTGCTGTTTGCAGCTGGATGATCTTCCCTTAGCAATTAACTGCTAAGTCAAAGGATTTTCTGATGACTGTTATTAATTCCCTCTCATTTCATCATCATTTATCAGTCCCCATTTCAAGGTCTCTAGCTGCATTTTCATTTTTTAATGAGGTATTCTGTACTGTGCACTGAAGGGAGGGCTTGTCTGCCAAATACCATGGTATCAGTCTTTTTTTGCATTTTGTTTGAGCTCATTTTCAGTTCACTAGGCAATTAAAAGTGTGAGTTCTTACTGAAGCATTTGGGGATCAAAGGGGAACTGAACAAATAACCCTCAGTTTGTAGTCCTCAGCAAATGCAGTTAGCTAGCGGTCCTAGTTCCTGCTCTGTAGACTGGGTAAGTAAAAGTCCAAAGAGAAGAGTACCAACATTGAGTCCTATGGGGCACCACTGGTAACCACCAAACTTTCTGATGAGATCTTTGTCACTCACACTGTGTGGAATCTCTCTTTTAGACTGTTTACTACCCATGTTACCTCATACGGATCTATTTTTAAAGAATTTAGCTTACTTACAATTCCTGCATGAGGTAATAGTGTTGAACGCATTGGCCAGGTAAAGATACTTCATTTGAACTGCATGGACCACTATTTATAGCCTGTGTAACCCTCTCAACGATGTTAACCAGATTCATTAGGCAGGATTTTTCCTTTGTAAAGTCAAACTGCTGAAAGTCAAGCCTAATAAGATTTTTGACATCATAGTTCACAAGGTCAGTTATAATATATTCTGTGGCTTTACAGATGAGTTTTGTCAGAATGATGAGTCTAAAATTCCCAGGGTCAGTTGTAGGGTCAACCTAATGGACAGGTATCACCATTGTAGAGTGCCAAATGTCAGAGACAAAATCTGTAGCTAAACGTAGGTTAAACAGTTTGAGGAGTGTTCCTACGGGAGCATGCTTAGCTTTATTAATTAAATATACAAGTATATTGTCAGTCTCCATGGAAGAGGTATTTTTGGTTGTAGGTAGCACCTTCATTACATATCATTTGTGACATTTAGGGTTTTAAGGAATTCAGGGATTTGTAGACTTTGGGTAGAAGTCTTAGAGGTGACGTTAGTACTGAATTTGTTTGCTAGTATATTGATTGGCAAAATCTGTTGAGTTAGAATGGAAGGTGCCATTATGAATAACTGTGGAGGTTGTTCTTTAATTTCCTAATGTAGCTAAAGAAGGATTTGTAATTGTCCTTATCTTCAGATGTTAAACTAAGTTTATGGATTGCTTTAGTAGGCCTAATAGTATTTTTCAAGTTTTTAGTAATATTTTTGATAATATGATCATCATAAGGAGCTTTGGATCTACTGTATAATTTTTTTTCTTTTGTTCTAAAGTTTATTTATTTTGGTGGATGACCATGTTACTTTGTTTTTGAATGTTACATTATACTCTGCGCTAGCTGGGACTGCCAACTCTAAACAGTTATCTAAATGGATGTAGGACTATTTTGTGAAGCTGTCTGCTGTGACAATCAGCTGGTGCTAAAATAATGCAATTTTGAAACTTTATAGAATTGGGTAAATTAGGACATCTGAAATCCTTGAATTCAGGGATATTTGCTGCTTGGGATTTAAAGAATTTGAAGGTGAAGGTTATACATGTATGGTCCAAATAAACAGGAAAAGGAGATAACAAGGTAATGGTGCATAGAATAGCTATATTTGTAAGGCCCACATTTGGAATATTTTATGCCCTCTAGCGAGTTTAACTATGTGTTCCAAATAGTTTTTGTTAAGTATAACAACTTCTGAGCACACCCCACACTGGAGATATAGCTTCTCCACTTTACTGTGAGGTAACTAAATACTTCCAATACAAAGGGACTTCATTGAGTACATTTAGGAAACTTAGATGGCCATCAGGAGACAGTGTGTGTCCTGTAACTGGTTATAAGTTGATAGTCTGTCCTGTTTAAGATGATTTGGAGTTTTAGGAGTTCAATTTTTGAGTCTCTGAGAAGATGACTGGAGATAATATAGCCTTTGACAAATAGGGGCACTACACTACAGTTGTCATATTCTGTAGTGAATGTCTTCATATCACATGACCAAAGTATTTTAGTTTTACTTTTACTGTCAATCAGAGTTTATTTTCTTACATTTTAACTGATTTGATCTTCTTGCAGTCCATGAAATTCTCAGATGTTTTCTCCAACACCACAGTTCAAAAGCATCAATTTTTCTGGTGCAGCCATGGATATAGTCTGACTCTCACAGCCAGATTTTACAACTGTTAAAACCATAGATTTCATAATGCAGACCTTTGTTAACAGTGTAATTTCTTTGCTTCATAAATACCTATCCAAATTTGTCAAAACTTTCCTTTGAAGAAGTGTGCATTATTTCATTCCATGGCTGAATTTGCCATATGTGGGGATCTTTGAGATTAGGAAAATAAAATCTGTCACCGCCTCCCCTTCTTCTCTATTTATTTAAAAGAATCAGTCGGTCAGGATCACATCATTTCACTTTTTTATGTTGAGCAGCAGGCCAGTTTTTGCACTTTCTACATTCACCTTTAAGCTGTTCAACCAACAGAGTGGCATCCTCATCAAATCTAGAGTTGTTACTATTTCTCCAGGCAGTTTTAATCCCTCATCTTCTTCATCAAACCCATCATTTTACATGATATATTCAGTATATAAATTAAAGATTTTTATGCTCCTCTACCATACTTGAACCATTCAGGTATTCTATATTTAATATGAAATCTTGATTCCTGTTCTGTATACAGATTCCTCAAGAGGCAAATAGGATAAGCAATGATTCCCATTTCTGTAAGAACTTACCAGTTTGTTACAGTGCATACAGTCAAAGGTTTTAGAGTAATCAGTAAAGCAGAAGTAACTGTTTTTATGGAACTCCCTCATTGTTTTATGTATTACACAGCAGATGGTGGCAGATTGATCCTTGGTGCCTGTACCTCTTCTAAAACCAGCCTGCATATCTAGAAGTTTTTGTTCCATATACTGCTGGAGTCTTTCTTGAATGTTCTTAGAGCATTACCTTGCTAACATGAAAGAAGTGCAATGGTTCAATAATCTGAGCACTCTTTAGCATTGCCCTTTTATGGGATGGAGTTATATATCTCTGTCTCTTAGTGCAAATATTTCAAGTCTAAGCCAAAAATAATAAGGCAACAAAGATCCAAAATTATGAACATTTTTTTTAAATATTTCTCTTATAAACTTAGAAAGTTGATAGAATAGCATGTATTAGCTTGTATTTTTTGACAGCTACAAAGTCTTAAACTTAAACATCTGTCATTATTTATTGACTCCAGTCCTCAATGATTTGCCAGAAAACCACGGAATGTTATAAGGAACTGACCAAATATTAAGCAAAAATCAAACATTCTATGAAAATCTAGACAGGTGAGATGTATGGATGGAATATAAACTGATCTTTTCCAATCCAGAAGCCACTGTTTTCCAGTATTTTAGCACTGTAGCATCATTTTGCAGGATTTTAAGTAAATAAGCTAAAATACCATCGCTTCCTGAGGCTTTATTAGTAACAAGATGTTCTATACCACATTTAACTTAACTGTTTAGAATAGCCAGCTCGATTCCACTGTATATGAGTGATGTTAAGATCCTTCTTAATATAGTTCTTTTCTATATTGCTGCCACCTATTCTTAATATCCTCTGCTAGATCCCTTTCATCTCTATGTTTTATCATTCTGATTTTTACCCAGAAGTTACTCTTAATATCCCAAATCTTTTTGAAGAGTCCTCTGGCCTTTCCTACGCTATTATTTTCTTCCAGTTTTTTTGCATTGCTCCTTTAAATATCCCTCCTGATTTCTTCTTGAAAATTCTCTAAAAGTCTCTATTTAGTTTAATATCTTTTCTTGTCTCTTTTGTTGTTTACTCCATCTTTCCTTCACCAACTCTAAAGCCTCCACACACTTTATAATATTTCTGTTTGGACTATTTTTGTTGTCATTTCCTGGATGATGTCACAGACCTCTGTCCAGAGTTCTTTAGGCACTCTGAGCATCATTTCTAATGGCTTAAATATCGTTTTACTTCCATTACATATTCATTTGGAATATAGTTAAGCTTGTATCTAGTTGGACTGCAGGCATTTTCTATTTTTGTTTTAATTTAATTCTAAATATCATGAGAAGGAGCTAATAGTCTGGTCAACAATCGACTCTGTCTTGTTTTTGCTGACTGTATACAGTTCTGATTTTGGTGTTTCCCATCTGGTGATATCCATGTGTAAAACCATCTCTTAGACTGATGGAAAAGTATGTTTGTTATCACCAGTACAATTCTGCCAGGAAAAGTACCTGGTGATCACACTACAGTGGGGAATAAGTGCAAATTTCCTGATGTTGGCAATGTTGGCCAAGTGATGGCATTCCCTGTGTTAGATCCTTGCTGATGTTCACTTTCACCGAAGTGAACATTCAGTGTTGTCAGTTCGATGAATGGTGGCTCACAGAACTGACCATTTGATAATATAACATAGACCCTCACAGCCTACCTCAGAGTCACATATGTGTCAGTACTGTCCACAACATGCTCAGCATTATCCTTTCCTCTCAGTGTCTCTTGATAGGATCCTCTGCACCATTTTAGACCTGAAAGCATGAACATTATTTTTTTTTTCTTCCCAGGGAAGTACTGGTTGGTTAACTCATTCATACTTATTAAAGAAATTGCTTGCTATTATCTAAAATATTCAGATTGCCAGAAAAAAAAACAGAATTGCGGATACTGTGTATCTAAAATGTATTGTCTCTGAGATATGAAATGTTTGTAAAAAACTTAGGGAAACTGCGAGTGCAGCTGTTTTGCATTAGCAGATATCACAGTACTGATGCAAATAATTTTGAATGTATTGATTACTGTCATTTCAAAATGGAGCGTTTGAATAGCACTTGTTGACAAGATGTATTTGTTTGTTTCATAGTTTTAACTTGATTTTTTATATAATGTATGTAAGCTGCTAAAAGTGTAACTTTCTATAGCTGATAGGTAAGAATGACTTATTCAGATTCATGTATGTGACATTTGGTGTGGTGTTTTCATAGGCAGCCATAGCAGTGGTATAGTCACCAGTCAGAGGACGGTAACCTGATACCCTTTTTCCTGGTTATCCTTTAGTTACTATTAATGCTGCTCTCCTGGTTATCCTTCAGTTACTATGAATGCTCCTCTCCTGGTTATCCTTCAGTTACTATGAATGCTCCTCTCCTGGTTATCCTTCAGTTACTATGAATGCTCCTCTCCTGGTTATCCTTCAGTTACTATTAATGCTGCTCTCCTGGGTATCCTTCAGTTACTATTAATGCTGCTCTCCTTGTTATCCTTCAGTTACTATGAATGCTCCTCTCCTGGTTATCCTTCAGTTACTATTAATGCTGCTCTCCTGGGTATCCTTCAGTTACTATTAAAGCTGATCTCCTTCATTCCTCCACATATTTGGTGGGAATGGAGGGAGCTAAAGATCGCATCACCATATCACATATTGTTATCCTTATGGTGACTGAAGGCAACAGAGAATTCAACTCATGCTCTACTTTTGCACCTAAGCTGCTATAGTTTGCTTGCCCAAAACTGTACAGTATTACTTCTCTTTTTTGCCTTGGATAGTGTTTTTTTTTTTTTTTTTTTTTTCATTTTCTGTAATGTGAGACTACCAATATAGTTCACTATAACACACTCACATACACTGAAAAATGAGTGTTGCACTTGCTGCTGACATCCTGACTTTCATCTGGTCTTGTACTCTTCAGTGGAGCAACAGGTAGACATTTGCCTTTTGTGCAAAAGGCTGTGGGTTCTATTCCTAAACCAGGCAGATGAATTTCTGACATTGCAGTGCAGCCTAGACGTATGCTGCATTCCTGAGTGTGCCATCCTTTGGATGAGATGTTAAACTAAGGCCTCATCTGCCTGAATTGGTGGATATAAAAGATCTCCATGGAAGCTATTGAAAAGATAAGGGGAGATTCCCAAAGCCCATGCCAAAATTTCTCCTAGTAGTATTAATACCACCTCTGGTCTCTCTGAAAAGACACTACTAGCCTAGTGGGACTAACCTGGTACACAAAGGATAAATAAATACAATTATGGCAGACTGACTTGCTGGCCTCAGCTGAAAAAAGAGAAGGCTATGCTTCTGTTGTTTTCATACCCACTCCCACGTGCACACTGCAAACACATACACATGCACGCAAACAGGCCAAGCCTGAAAGATTAGTATTAATAAGTAATTCAACAGGACCAGTGGATAATATTTAGAGCTTACAGATTATTTTCCTACGCACTAAAGGGCTTGAAAGCAGTTTTATTGCAGGACGTTTTAGTTAGTCCACTGAAAACGGTAATCTTTTTTCTTTTGTTTTCCTTGTTGTTTTTGAGCCTTTTATCCAAAGGACTGAAACAAGTTCAGCATTTTTCTTTTTACTGTTGGCTGAAAATTGTAAGTGAACCGCTGTGCCATTTTTAGCTCAAGTAAGCAGTATATCTTGTTATTTATGATCTATGGTACCAGGCATCCTGAAAACTGCAACCCTGGAACAGTACATGGAGGACGAGAGCAGTGCCTTTTACCATAAATCGTGATGAGACTTGGGATTATCACAACCCAGCTCTGAACATATTATAAAATGTGACAGTAACAGCATATGGACTATGACTTGATGCACTGCACAACACATTCATTCTCTCAGCCTGCCATATGTCAAACAACCAATGTAATTTAAAAACCCTTGCAGTTATTTCTCAGCCAGAATTATGCATAGCATTTTGTATCAACAAGATTAATTTGACATGTGGGTGCTGTTTTCATCTTTTTGCATGAGTCGGGGTTGCTTATTTCATTTCACTTCTAGTATGCTTGAAAAGTTCCTAAAAGCAGCTAGAACAAATAGCTCCTTTTTACATCTTTTTTTTTTTGTTTTGTTTTTAAATCTTGGAATATCCATTAAATTTCCTGGAATAAGTAAAAACAGAAGAACAGAACATATATCGGGTTGGAATATAGAACTAAATACTTACAAAAAGTAAATGATTTTGCATTTTCTCATATGTTCATTTTATTTTATGATTATTATTATTATTTTGCCTTCAGGCTTCTAACCAAGCTTCATTGAAATTGTATGCTACTGAAATTGTATAGAATTTACTCACTTTAGTGATACTGCCACAGGCCTCTACATGGAAAACACTCCATGGATGTGCTGGTGAGACAGCATGACCAGCACTGGTGTTCTGGTGTACAACTGGAGTTTTTATATATATATATATATATATATATATATATATATATATATATATATGTATATGTATCTGGGTCTACTTCATTTGATAGAAAGCACATGTCACTGAAACTCATTTGATAGAAGTTTCATTTCACTGAAATTCAATTCCCTGAGGACAATTCACTGAAAACTCATTTGACTGAAACTCATTTTGTTGAAAGGTATATACCCTCTTCCCCACTGTAGTGTGACCCTGGAGTTAGTATATACAGTAAGGGTTGAAGTGGGGTGCACAGCCCCCCACATTGGGTGTGGGGGGAGTAGCACCCCACCTATTTGAAATGTAAATCATAAACCTGCATACTTACAAGTCAAATTAATAACTCTTTCTAGAACATATTGTATATCCAAACTATGTGGGGGGCTGTGCCGCCCACAGCCCCCAATGTGGGGGGCTTTCCCCCCACCCTCCCTTACTATATATACTAACTCCAGGGTCTGACTACAGTGATCAGGGTACACATGACAGTAGCCTTACGTTCGACCACCACATGGCTGCAGTGGTGAGGAAATCCTTTTATGTTGTGCAACATATAAGTAAAGGCATGGCATCTTGGTCCAAAGAGGTCATTATCCTAGTGTACTCTGCTCTTATCAGACCAGTCATAGAGTACAATGCTCCCTTCAGTATATACCTGACCATGCATATGCAGCAAGTAGAGTGACATTGGTGGTTCCTTACAAAAAGAATAGAAGGCATAATAAACTTGTCTCTTGCAGAGCACCTTAAAGCCCTTTCCCTCTACTCAGTCTCCTATAGATTGCTGAGGGGGGATCTATGACTGGATTACAAGGCATCTGCAAAATCCACACTTATGAATCTCCTGCATATTCGTTAGTCAAAGAGTACCAGAAATACAAGGTTGGGGTACCTGAATTTTATCTCTGACTTAAAGAGAACATGCTGGAGAAACAGCTATGTATCCCAGGGACTGCCCCTCCTATGGAACAGGCTTCTCATCCTTGTGAAACTGGGTTTGTCTATTACTTGTACTCAGATGGCCCTTCTTACAAACAGCTGAAATATGTGTTGTCTAAATATAGTCTGTCCCACCATTTATGCTCCCGCCAAATAGAAATAGCTGTTATTATGCTAACCACTCTGTGACGGATCTCATTGTTTTTGGCTTTTGCATTTTCACACTTTTGCATTTCCACACATCTTATAATCTAAAATTAAATTCTCCCACTCAACAAAAGAAATACTACAGGTAAAAGATGTAAATGGATATCAAACACCTTTAAAAGTCATTCAACATTTATATTGGACACAGTCAGAGAGCTACTAGTCGCCCAGTAATTAAAGGACAACTTTTCCAGGTTAGGCAGTCTTACAAAAATTGTGGTGGTCTAAAGTTAACTATATGAGGCAGAAATAAGTGCCTTATTACACAGTCCAGAAGAATGTGGGTATGAATACTGACTTTTTTGTTGGAAAAAAGTGCACCTTCCCTGCCCCAAGTCTAATGCTGCCAGCTGTGATTAGCTGAATTCCCTTTAGCAATACTGGAACTCTGAAATACGTTTTTTATCTTATCTGGTCCCCTCCCACCAGCTCCCAAGACCAGTCCTGGAATCCAATTCACTGCTACTTTTTGGCTCCTTGTAATCGAACATTGGCTGCCTCCAGGACTTCTCCTCATCCACTAGACACTCCTGCCTCCCCTGACTTACTCTGACCCATGCTCAGTGCCACTGTGAGATTGAGGGTCCTGGTGCAAAGTCAAATTTTGTGCTAAGAAGTTGGTTTCTATTATAACCTAACCTTCTCCTTCCTTGCTCACACCTGCTGGATGTACAGGGGATGAGGTCCTTTTGCATATTGTGCCACCTCAGCAGTAACACCTCCAATGTCGCCCACCTATTCCCCTTAGGGACTGTGCTGGTACTGTATATCCCCATCCTGTATTAGAAATGGAAGATGAGGTACATCCAAGGGTGCTTACTGCACCCAGGATGGGTAAGTGCATATCCATCCTTCCCTGCCAGCAATTAATATGCCCAAACCATTATCAAACCCAGGTCACCTGGATCATCAACATGGCTTTATCACTCTATACCACAGTGCTGACTAAAACTTACTGATACTTACTCTTTTCTCCTGTCCGGGCTGTCTTCTTTTTCACTTCAAGATGTCTATGAAAATAGCCTCTGTCAAAATTGCTCCATTTCTAATAATTAAGATCCCAGAATGCTGCCACTCCCACTTATTGAACTTTTGTGTTTTCCATTTTGTTAAGCCACACACTCACCTTATCAGCATATCATTAGACTGTTCTAACCAGAATATCTCAGTTAGGGGATAGTTGAATTAATGCTCTTTTGGGACTGTTTTAATACCAGGTTTTAGTAATGTATGCCATTTTATAAACTGGTGTCAGTGGCACAGCAGATACACACTCGTCTTTTGATTCCAGGAAGAACAAAAGGCTGTACATTTTGTTCTAAGTGCTTGGATTAAATTTCTAATGTTGACACAAAGGACAGGGTCCTGCACTCCTAATCAGCAAAGAAGGGTGGGCCCTACACTTCAGATCAACATAAAAGGGAGGGTACTGTACTCCTACTCAGCATAAAGGAGAAGGTCCTGCAGTTCTGATCGGCATCAAGGGAAGGGTGCTGCATATTTTGGTCAGCATAAAGGGGGAGGCAGTGCAGCACCCATAATCAGCTCAAAATAGTGGGCTCTGCACTGCAGATCATCATGAAAAGGCAGTTCCTGCACTCCTGGTCAGTGTACTGGGGAGAGTGATGCACTCCTGATCAGCATAAGGGGGCCCTCTACTCCCAATCAGCATAAAAGAGGTAAACACTTGCACCACACCACACTCATCACATAGTCCCTCAAAACTTACACCACGAAAACACACATAGCAACACAAAATACACAAATACATTCGTGGAGGCTCTCAACAAAAATATGCTCAAGCAACAGAAACACATGCAACCTCGACCCCCCCAACACAACTCAAATGACACACAGCCCACAAACTCAGCGTGCCACTCAACCACAGCCCATAAGGCATAACAACGTACCCAACACTCTAGTCATAGATGACTCTATAGTCAGGCACACTGATGTTCCACTCACCAGGCTAAACAAGGAGAAAGTTACTGTCAGCTGCCTGTTGGGTGCCAGGATCTGCCTCATAACGCATGCACTCAGGTCACTCCACAACAAGTACAAATATGACTCTGTCATTGTCCATGTTGGTGTGAATGACCTGAGATGTACCTCCCTGGACTACATGAAAAGAGACATGGGGGAGCTCTCCGATCTTGTAGCCCAGGCAATTATGACCCTATCCCTGAATAGCATCCTGCCATCACCCAGAATGATACCACAGTACAAGGACAAAATGATTGACTTCAACAATTGGCTAAGCTTCTGGTGTCATTCTAAGGGGATCCAGTATCTGTCTGCCTGGGATGACATGATTGACAGACCACGATGCTTTGCCAGAGATGGCCTGCACCTGTCATTCTTGGTATTCCGGATACTGGCTAAGGCTCTTGCCACCCCATAGTGCCTTTTTTAGGCAAGGTTCAAATGACAAATTCACCACCATAACAGGTACAAGCAGGCAAAATCTGAGAGTAATGCTACTCAATGCTAGAGATCTAAACCTCAAAATGCATTTACTCAAGGCACTTCTTAAAATGGGGAACATCGACATCTGTGCAGTGACAGAGACCTGGTTCATGGCTCCAGAGAGCACTCCTGCATTACCAGGGTATAATACCACACCTTTCAGCCACTTAACCTGGACCGAAACACTAAAGCTGGAGGCGTGTCCATATTCATTAAGGATATCCACACCTCCAGGCTAGTTGCTCAGCATAATGCATCCAAGATTATCCAAGTGCAACTAACTCTGGGCAAGACCGCAATCCAAATTGTAACTTGCTACAGATCCCCCACCATGCCCCAGAATTCCCACTCCTCATTTCTTGATACACTGGAAAATATTAGGGTACAACAAACACCCTAATAATGGGTGATTTCAACTACCCCACCATTAACTGGAAAAACTACTCATGTACCAACTCTTTTGGTCAACGTTTTCTGGAATTCATAAATTCCAACACTTTGGATCAACTTATCCACACCCCCACCAAGGGCAGCAATATCCTAGACCTGGTCATTACCAACATGGGTGACTGGTGTTCCACACCAGAGGTCAATTCCTCATTGGTCAGATCTGACCACAAGTTAATCAGCCTAGACATCCACATCCCCCCCCCCCCCATTAGGGAAACCACTGAAAAAAGACAGAAGTGGCAAACTTCATGACACCCATGCAGACGGACAATAGAGGTACAGCTTCTGAATCCTACACAATGCACTTTATAAGCACTTACACGAGTGCATGGATCATGCTACCCCTAACAGAACCAAGATACTATCCTTCAAAAAAAGGAAGGTCCTCTGCTATAAACAAACTCTACAGCAGAAGAAAGAAACTGTTGCAAAAAAGAGTAAACTCCCATGACTGGAAGAACTCCCTGGTCACCCTCAGTAAGAAGCTGAAATCCCTCTTAAAATCCTCCAAAGCAAGTTATGAAAAAAAACCTCTCCACTGATTCTAAACACAACCACAAAGCATTCTATAGCTATGTCAAGAATCTCAATGGCGACACTCAGATCTGCTCTGAGTTACAGCACAATAGCAGTAAATATACAGAACCAACTGATATTGCCAACATCCCGGCAGATAGGTTCAGTGCTAACTTTACCCCCCACCCCCTAAAGAGCCCATATCTATGCCGGAAGAATGCAAAGTTCCTGGAAACATGGCTGCACAGGTAAAAACCACACTCTCCAAAGCCAAGAACACAGCATCCATGGGACCTGACAACATCCCAGGCTGCATTCTACATGAAATACAGAATGAACTGGCACCCCACCTAAGTACCATGTTCAATCATAGCCTCACCTCAGGCTTTGTGCCCACTGAATGGTGCACAGCAACGGTTACCCCACTCTACAAAGGGGGAGCCACCACGGACCCCAGGAACTAATTCTGTATTAGCCTAATGAGCCTGTTCTGCAAGGTCATGGAACTTATCATCATGGAACTTATAAACAAAGACATTGGTAATCTCCAAACTCTGGACCCCACCCAGTTCGGGTTTGTAAAAGTGAGATCATGTCTCCTAAACCTGACTGACATCTTTGAAGCAGTCACCAAAGCTGTAGACGAGGGTAAGGTGGTTCACACAGTCTATCTAGATCTTGCCAAGGCTTTTGACACCATCCCCCACTCTGTAATTATAGATAAACTCACTAAACTAGGTATAAATCCCTATGTCACAAGATGGGTTGCCAACTGGCTCACTGACAGAACCCACACTGTGAAAGTAGCATACTCCAAATCCGACTTCAGACCAGTGACAAGTGGAATACCACAAGGTTCAGTCCTGGGTCCTCTCCTGTTTGGTATCTACTTTTCTGAAGTACAGGCTAACACAGAAGGTCTTTGGCTAATGAAGTTCGCAGATGACTGCAAACTAGGAGCCATAATTGAAACTCCTAACAATGTGGACATCCTACAAAAGGGCCTCACTGAGACAGATGCCTGGTGTCAAAGCTATGGCCTCAAGCTCAGTGCCAAAAAGTGCATTGTCATCCTCCTTGGTAAAAACTCTGTACCCATGAGCTACCACATAGGTGGTAGTCTACTTAGCAATGAAAGTGTGATAAGAGACCTTGGGACACAGGTGGACAGTAGTCTCTCCTTTGATAATCACATCACCATAGTAGTCAGGAAATCCTTCTACGTGGCACACCTCATCACAAAAGGTTTCTCATCCAGGAAAAAAGAGGTCATTGTTCCCCTCTACTTTGTCACTCATTAGACCCATTATAGACTACAATGGCTCTTTTGGTATGTACCTCACAAGACATCTACAACAAATGGAAAGGCCGCAGAAATACCTCACGAAGAGGATTACTGACCTCAAACAGATGCCCTATGCAGACCGCCTCAAAAGACTCCAGCATTACTCCATCGCATATCGCCTACTCAGAGGCGATCTCTGCCTAACATACAAAGCTATGTCAAACCCAGTGCTGTTGGACATGCTCCACTTAAAGAAATCCCAATCCCTCCAAGTTACACGCTCTAGGGACCTAAACCTTGTCACAACAATAAACAGAACACGCTGGAGGGATAAATTACCTGTCTCACAGACTTCCCATACTCTGGAACAAACTACCTATCTATATCAAACAAAGCTCTTCATTAGCACTCTTCAAGAAAAATATTGATGATTGGATGGGAAAATAGGAAATTCACCCCGGGGATCACTTCTGTGGCTCTGCTCGACAGGGGCACAGGAAAATAATTTTTTTGGGTGGCGAAAGCCAGGGTAATTTTTTCCTTAGGCTTGTAGAGGCCCTAGGGCCGATAGCCTAGTACCTACCTATGAATACATAAAGAGAAGACATGAGGTTTAAAAGAAGGCAGTACTTAAATGAGCTATGTAATATTTGACTGAGAATGATTGGGTAGATTATAAGTAATGTATAATTGCATCTGGGAGTGTGTCAGTATGGTTTGTGATGTAAAATGCTTGCAACTAGGATTGTGGTGGTCTGGTTTGTTTTCATTTATATAAATGCATGATTGCTTATGTTGTAAGTGATGGTTTAATAAATGTTGCTTTTTAAAAAAAATGGGACAGGAATTGAATAATTTATGTAGTGTTGCTTAGGTTATATGATATATAGCAATATATGTGAATTATAATGTTTTTAATGTTAATTTGTTAATACAGTTTGATTACTTTTGTATAAATGTAAATTTGCCATGTCACAAGTGATAATTCAATAAAGGTGTTTAAAAATAAAGATCCTTGAGCAACATTTGTCAGTTTTTAACACTGACTGGCATCAAATAAGATCACCCTCTAGCCCAAGAAAAGGTAAACTGATTCCTTACCCTTTGCTTGCCTCTTGCAGAGTGTTTGACATATGTTAGCAGCTGTCTTTTGCAAACCCCTTTAAATTACATTTGAATGTTCATTTTGCAAGAGTAGCTTACATCCAAGCTACATTACAAAATCTGAGTGATAACATATACATTAAAAGTCTGAATGCAGTCAGTGTCTAGTTTTCAAACGTTTGACTCTGTAGCAAGAATCAGTAACTTCTCTAATTGCTTTGTGAACATTGTGAATTTCTGAGTTGTAGCTACCCCCTCTAGCCTATTTAATTTCAGAGAAGGTGAGACAAATAGCAGAGGAAAATAATAATAATAAATAAGACATATCACAGTCATACCGCTGCTGCTCAGAGAAAAAGCTTTAGGTAGAAGTTAGTGGAAGTAATACTTCAGTTATGTCTTGCTTTCAAGTGGCATTTTTGGGGTTGGATTAAAGAAAAGAAAAAGCAAGTTGTGACGAGGTACTGGAAGAAAAAGCACTGTATGATTGGCTGTAACTCTTCTTTTGAGGATTAGGAGGGTACTGGACCTCAGAAGTCAAAGGAACATCTTAACCTCTTAGCATGTTCATCATGAGGAAGGAAGACTGCATTATTATTAGAAATGTAACAGCACTTTTCTGTTTTGTTGCTGATTCTAACTAGTGCACTGAGATTTCTTTCAATAACCAACTTTTACACTTATACATGTTTTGGATGAATATGCATTTCTAATAGATTTTTTTAGTATTGTAACTTCAGCTAGATCTTGCAGATAAAATTTTGAGTCCTCGGCCTAGATATCTAAGATAAAACTCTTAATTTACATGGTTTAAAGTTTTACTGTAATGATATGGTTAGTTTAAAAATATCTCTGGCTACTACTTCACTAATAATAGATAAAAGAAGACGCGATTAGGCAAGAGCTATTTGACTAGTCACAGCTCAGACATTAAGATGTTTTAGCTTCCTTTGAAATGGTAAAGTAAAAACTGTTTAGCCCCCGAACAGCATGAAGCACTTTTATTTCAGTTTTATTATTATTGCTTTTTTGTGTCTGGCATTGTATGATTTTTCCCATAAGAGATAGGATGCCCCTTCCACGTAATTTGCATTGACATAAGTGTGTTGCTTAGCTAATGCTTGTTTTGTAAATTAATTAACTTAATGCAGTCAGTTTCATCATCATGTTAATTTCCTGAAAAATCAATTAGCTTAATTAAACTGTGTGTGCACACAGAAATGATGAGATTAAGAGTATATGATGCATCCAGATTTGGTTTACTGTTGTTTGTTCAATGCTTTCACAAGTCTGAATCCATGAGATGTGGGGGCATACCGTTACCATGTATGTTTGGGAATGTCAGCAACAATTTGTAGATCAATGGCAGTGATTCTATGTGTGATAAGGAACTGAATGTCCCAGAACTAAAGTAGCAATTTAGTATGCTGGCATAACTAATTTCCCCGTCAGTTTCTGTATCTATGAAATATAGCAGTACATACTGCATATGCCAAAATATTTATTTACTTATTGCTTAAGATGTTCAGGGGTGCAGCAGTATAAGTATTTATTTACTTATTGCTTAAGCTGTTCAGGGCTGCAACAGTATTTTTTTTCTTTTTTCTTTTCTTATTAGATGCCATGATAAATTACTTTTTTCATCTGTAAACTGTATTTTATAACATTCTATGCATTCATAAGACTTAAAATCAATAATACTAAATTAAAATAGATGAATGAATAAATAAATGATACTGAGAAGTTTTAAATTTGAAACCACGAGAAGAATATGCCAGAAACCTACTTTAACGAATGGTCAGATCACTGGAATTTTACGTCGGGAAAGGAACCAGTTGGCCAACATGGGGAAATTTGCCCTTTTCCACACCATAGTGCAATCTTGGAGTTGATATATTTAATTGGGGGAAGTAGGGGCTGAAGCCTCCACTTGAGTGGGTTTGATATGCTTCAGTTTGTTTATTTTGTAGTATTGGCCAGCTGGTTCCTTTCATGAATTCTGGTGATCTGACCATTCATTAAAGTAGGTTTTCGGTGTAATCATCTTGCGGTTTTAAATTTTGGAGAAGTGTAATTTCAATCATGTAAAATAGACCCATATATATATATATATATATATATATATATATATATATATATATATATATATATATATATATATATATATAAAACGAGAGAGAGGTATGTATGTATGTGTATATATATATATATATATATATATATATATATATATATATATATAAAATGTGTGTATATATAGACACACACACACACACATATATATATATATATATATATTTTTTTTTTTTTGTTTGTTTGTTTTTTACAGAGAAAGTAAGCCCTCTGCACCACTAATGTGGGAAGTAGGCCCTGACCAGCACACTTATATATACCAACACAAAAGTCATACAAGCAAAAAGAAAGCAGAAATCTCCCAAAAGAAGGAATGCACTGCTGGTGTACACTTAGCCCACCTGCAGTGATTTCCTGTTGAAAAACAGCATTGCAAAATGTAACTCAGTCAGACAGCACCTCATCTAGCTTAAGTTCAGCAAGATGCTGGACGAGCCTTCAGAAAGTGAGCCTCCCACCTGATATTTGGGGTTATCAGTTTTATGGGCATATTAGTGCTACACAGGAGATCAAGATATGAGGAAGTCTTTGTTTTTCAGTTTATGAAACATGGGTTATAGTGAAACTATTTTCAGACAATATTTATTTGGGCAGGGGTACAAGATGAGATTGTCCTATTTCATCTCTCTTATTTCTCCTGGCTGAGTTCTGGAGCAAGTCATATTAGGGACTGCAGTTGGAGGTGGAGAGCAGAAATTAAGACATTTTACAGATGATCTCATCATATTTTATACTGACTCAGCTGAATCATTCTGTTTGCTGTTACCCTTGGAAGAGCACCTCAAATGATGCTCAAGTTATACTCTTAACAAAGCTAAAACTGAACTGTGGGACACCAGGCATGCACCATCTGACATAATAGAGGTCTCAATCTCAGATCTGGACAGCAGGTGTACACTATCTGACATAATAAGGGTCACCATCTTGGATCAGGACAGCAGGTACAGGTTCATAGGTGTTTACTAAGCTAATGACCACAGGGGTCTTTTTAAGTCTAGCCATGCATCCCAAATCTCTGACAAGTTCTGGTACTATTGATAAGTGTAAGCAGGGGCTTGGGAGGTGAAACATTTACAAGCAGGGTCCTGGGAGGTAAACCATTTACAGGCTGCCTGTGTTCATTAGATACATAAGTTCCAAACCAGGGATGAATTTCTTGTTCCCCATCCAAATGTCCAAGTTGCACTTCACTTGGGTTAGGGGAGGAACTCTGCTTCACATGGATGGGGAGACTGTTCCAGAGAAGTCGTAGTCTTTGGGAAACATACCTGAATCTCAGATGGGTCCTATTTATTTCACAGGCAAGGTTTAAGTGTTTAGAATGGGTAATTCAGGTAGTGTTTGTTTTGCAAATATCCAGGAGGTCCATCAGAGTGGGGTCTGACAATGCCTTGTATGCCAGGCATATATCTCCTTTCAATAGCCTGTAGGAAGCAGAATACAGAGATAGTGCCTTGAGGTGGTTTGCAGAGGACATGTGACTTATGCCCTGTAATCTTTTAGTGAAGAACCTGTGTGGATGTTTCATTTGTTGGATATGCCTGGTTAGGTACATACCAAAGGGGTCACTGTACTCAATGATAGGTCTGATGAATGTCAAATACAGTGGAACAATGTCTTTCTAGGGCCTAGATGCCATGCTTTGTTTATAAGTTGCACAACATAGAGTAATTTCCTCACTACTGTAGACACATGATGGTCAAAGGCTAGATTACTGTCTATGTGTGTCTTCAATATGATATGATAGTTACCAGGAGTGGATGAGTTTCTGAATGATACTATTATGCATTTCTTGGCATTTAGTTTTAGTCCATGGCTCTAACACCAGTTGTTTGTCTGTGTCAGCCCTTCCTGGAGAACATTTATGTTAATAGGCAATTCGATGACAGCTCCCAATTTGCAAATGTCTGCAAATTTAGTCAACCAGAGGCCATTGACATTGGCTTTGATTTCAGAGAAGTAAATCGCAAACAAGAGGGTACCCCGGGACCGATCACTGAAGGATTCCATTTGTGACTAGCCTCTTTGAAGGAGTTGTTCTACAGCATATGCCATAGTAAATGTCTCTATCTCAGGTCAAAACAGTAGGCATCCACTATCTGACATAATAAAGTATCTGTCTCATATTAGGACAGCAGGTATACACCATCTGACATAGCAAATGTTTCTGTCTCAGATCGGGACAGCAGGTATATACCATCTGACATAGTAAAGGTTTCTGTCTCAGATCAGGACAGCAGGTATATACCATCTGACATAACAAAGGTTTCTGCCTCAGACTGGGACAGCAGGTATATACCATCTGACATAGTAAAGGTTTCTGTCTCAGATCGGGACAGCAGGTATATACCATCTGACATAGCAAAGGTTTCTGTTGCAGATCGGGACAGCAGGTATATACCATCTAACATAGTAAAGGTCTCCATCTCAAATCAGGGCAGCAGGTATACAACATATGACATAGTAAAGGTTTCTATCTTGGATCAGGACAGCAGACATACACCATCTAACATAGTAAAGGTCTCTGTCTCAGTTCACTGAGGCATCTCCTTCTGTATTAATCACGAGGTCTGTTTAACCAACTTCAAAACGTGCTAAGCATGGAATTGCTCAGTAAAATTTCATCAGATTAAAAAAGCTGAAAATTCTGATTAGCATAAAGTAAACTACAGAAGCTGTTCAGAGTGCATGTGATAGCTATTATAGATCAGGCTCATCTGTTAAGTTTAAACCAAGACAGCATGTAAAATTAAAAATTTAGTTTGACATCAAAAGCCATAATCGGGCATTTATGCAGAAGCAGCTCTGCTTTCTAAATGTTACAGTTTCCTTGTAAAGAAGGATGCCGTAAGAAAAGACTAACAGCGACAACCTGATCCTCTGTCCCTTACTGTTTTATAACACGAGACAAATCTTGTTTAAGAGCCATAGATGTGTTTATTGCAAACGTCCATGACTTTATATTGTTCAGAGTTCCCTTTCTGTTAATATGCTTGTGCTGGACCAGAAATGGATCTGAAGAATTACTGGCTGTGCTTTGTTCATTGTTTTACAACTACGGGCTCTGATTAAGTTAAAAAAGATGCATATTAGAAGTTAAATAATCATGTCACTGCAAAAAAAGCCTAATTTTAGGCATCAGAACTGACTACTGGAAACCTGGTCCAGTTGATTTTTTTGTTTAAGTACACATTTGCATGAATACCTTAAGTGCAAGACATAGTATATTCACTTCTTTACAGAAGAATTATATTTTTACATGGGAA
Organism: Protopterus annectens; assembly: GCF_019279795.1. NCBI lineage: Eukaryota > Metazoa > Chordata > Ceratodontiformes > Protopteridae > Protopterus > Protopterus annectens. Next base: position 746,853,864 of record NC_056747.1, on the reverse strand, counting down.
TAATGCATTTGTTTCATACTAACATACAAATACTAGTTGCTTCCATTAAACTAATTAAACTATTTTGTGTTTGTATGTATGGGTATATACATATGTATGTATATATATATATATATATATATATATATATATATATATATATATATATATATAGCGAGAGAGAGAGAGATACATAGATAGACAGATGCACAAATAGTGTTGTATCAGTTTGGCTAGGCAGGTGCTCTTCCTACACTCCAGGGGCCAGATTCCAAAAGAATTGTTGTCAATGCAAGTCTGTCCTGATTCTGAAAAAACATGCTCTCAGGCCTCACACCAAAATAAATCACTTACATTATCTATAAACAGACTTACTGTGGGGACCAGATTCCAAAACACCTGCTCTCAGTGTAAGTGGCCATGTATTTGGAACTGGGGCCATATAGTGGACATACACTCTTCATTCTCTTTGGTTGGGCCCTGCCGGCACATTCAGCTACACTAATATTGTGTGCCTTTTTGAATTGTTTAGCTCCTAATCAGATTAAAACAGCATGTAATACAAGCTACCCTTTTTGCTTATGTTTAGTCAGCACATGTAGTTACTCTAAGAATTCACTAATCTAGGACTACAATGTAAGCTCTTTTCACCCCACTTCATATTTAGGTCATATTTCTTTACAGTACAAGCTCTGCATTTGTCGTATAATGCAGCACAACTTACATAATTTCTGTACCTTTTGTTGTAAAGCTCTTTTCCTTATTGATAAATATATTATCTATGTACTTTCCCAGGATTTCCTGTATACAATCATTTAATAAGTTAGTGCAATTTCCCAATAAGTTAAATAAATTGAATAAATAGATTTTTACAGCTCTACTTGCTCAAATGGATAAAGATGAAACTTATTGATTCTAGGGGTATTTAGATGTTTAGATATATTTATACATTTTAATGCAAAGGTGCTTTGTCTGCCATGCCATAGAAACTAAGTAGAGACGGAGGGAATCAAACCCAGAACAGCAGGGCAACATATCTTATCATTTCGTTCTATTTAACTCCTCTGGATATATTAGCAGACCAAGTTACCCTTACCTCTGTGGGACTGCTCTAAATGTAATGCTGTAAGGATGACCAACCACTGTATTATCATAGGTCATACTACTCTAACTATATATCAATGCCTATAGGGTCTTCAGTTGTCTTGAATGTATGGAAGGATGTTCAAAACAATATAATATGTAACACTACTATGTAATGCTGTCAAAAGTCTGTAAATCTTTTAATTTTAATTTAAATTTCATGTTGTAAAATGTCTATGGAGCTTTTCTCCCCAGGCCTTTGCTGAAAATGGGCTACGTCCCAGTCGGACTTTCCTGGTAAACAAATGTTAAATAAATAAATAAACAAAACAGGGCAGTAAAGCAGAGGATCTTTAAGAAGCTAAACAACTTTCAGCACAAGATCCGTATAAAAGAGAATCATCCTTAAAATTGTGTTCTCTATAGAAAGTATGTTTTCATATATGATCCACAGTTCTGTACTTATCCATGTTTTCTATATTGCCCGAGTATCTTTGATGCATATGGTGACAGAAGCCATAATATCTGGAACAGCATGGTACTAATGTGGTTGCATAAAGTGCCATGAAGAGTTATTGAGCTACAGAACTGTGTGTTTTAGTGCCCTGGCGGCAAAGTGGTACATTTTTCACAGCTTCAGAACAAAGTTTTTCAATCTTTCTGTCCTGCTGCAAACATGCTACACATATACAGCAGGATGACAACCTAAATAGTTACTGCATTTCAACTCATTGTCATTTGAGAAATGCATGAATTTTAGCACAGCTGCTTTCTGCCCTCAGCAGGATCAAGTAATCTGCGTTAAGTAAAAGCAGAAAAATATTTATAGCACTGGGTTAGAGAAGCATGCTGTGCAGGTCACAGCCAGAATAGATGTATTATGTAAAGATTGTCAGGCTGTAACAGGTGGTTTGTTTGCGACATCACTGTTAATGAGGTGCATTTACCTTCACAGCTGAGTTAAACTCTGGATCATCAGCCTTTCTGAGCGACAACACATTATATAACTAAATCTGGTTCTCTTGCAGGCAAGATCACAGTCTCCTGGTTTTCATATAGCTTCACATTTCTTAGTCCATTGCTTTCTCTTATTGTAAGTAGTTAGATGTTATCCTTCAATAAGTATTTACAAATCTTCATTACTTACAGGAGTTTGTTGTTTGTCTAGTATACAAGAATGCCTAAATGTAATCTGCTTGAGGTACTAAAACCTCACAGCAGGTTATATTTAGATACAGAGCTGTAGGGGATTCCCCCCCACATGGAGTGATCAGGAGGACCCACCCCTACTCTGCACTTGTTTCACTTTTGAAAGATTTTGGTTAATTGCTCTTGGTGAAAGAAAGAGTCAACAAATGCTTTCCAGTGGATCATTGTAGATCCAGTAAGAAATGCCTGGTGACTTGTGAACCTTGACTGTAGATGATTGTCACTCTTGAAGTGACAGTCTGACCCAATGTGCAAAAATGCGAAAAGGGATTGTGGATGAATGAATGGATGGACTTTCTCTAAAATTGCCTTCTTTAAGTGCATGCTAAATTCTCTAAACTGGGCATTTTTATTATATGCCCTCCACTCCATGTTGGCTGCCATTTGAATATGTTTGCTAATTACTGATGCATCAATTTTTAACATAGCTTTCATGTCTTTAATATTTGTTATCACACTTTTAGACAGTTTTTTAGATCCTCCCATGTCTCCTTTGTCATGTCCAACAAGCTTCAGGGATATATACTGGTATGGTAAATCAAATGGAGTAAATTGTGTTGAAAATTGGGGCACTTATAGCAAAAAATGTTGGGGAGTAACCTACCCCAGTTTTTTACCATCCTATTGCATGTCCTTCATTTGTATAAATTTCAGGGTTTTATTAACATGCTCCACTAACCCATCTATTTGGTGTTGGTAAACTGAAATACTTAAATGTTTTATTTTAAAGCACTGGCAAAGCTGATGCATTACTCTGGACATACATTGTGGTTCCATGGGCTCTGAGTATTTCTTTGGAAATCCCTACCCTGGAGAAAAGTGATACTAGTTTGCTGGCTATTGATTTAACATTTGCTTTTTATAGGAGCACTGCTTCATGAAAGTTTTTGACATTACAGAGGGAAACATAGGCTTAATGGGTTTATTGTTGTTGGTGCCTCCTTCCCTGTCTCAACTCTGTCTCCACATAGATATCTTTTATTATTTTAAAGGTTTGAATCTCGTGACAAGGGTCCAGTCCATGCATTATAGGTTCTTCTGTTCTTCCCTATCAGTTTCCCCACTTAAGTCTTTCAATAACTTATCAGTTGACTTTTTTTTTAAATTCAGTTATACGTCTCTGAGAGTTTCTGATAGCATTTGGGTTCTTCTGTCTCTTTCAACCAAAGTCAGATTATTGTTCCTTTTGAAGTTTCTACACCTATGACTTTGTCTTTATAAGGACTATTTATTTTTAACAGTGTGACAGGCTGCCGTTCTACCCCTCTCCCGCATGTATGCACACCCATTTGTAATATGGATATATTCAGGTCATATTATATATAACTGCATACATCTTTCCATAGTTTTCACAGGGCTTTGAACTGACTGAAGTTGTGGTCAGTGTTTAAATTCTGACATTATTATTTTAAGTTAAGTACCAAAGCCATAGGGCACAGTACTTTTCCCAAAAGAGTCTACATTTTTACCTGTGTTATAGGATACTCTTTCCTGTTTCCCTGGGCACATTACTATTACTTTCATGTTGATGTTTGTTTTATGTCTACAGGCATATTGTTCCTTAGTAGGTGTTACCATGATCCCAGAATTTAGTAATCCTTTCAATCCATTCCCATTCAACAATACTGTAAATGTGGCAAATTGGTAACAGCTCAGAAACAATATGTTGATTATACTAATCTAGTGGTTACGTTGTCATAATCCATTGTTACATTTGTTGTGAAAAGTTTTGTGAAATGGATTTGAGGATGTTGAACCTGAACAAAACAGAATATAAATATTTTAATTTAAATAAAAAGAGAGAAATTAATGAATTTGGTAGTAACAAGAACATTAGAATAATGAAGTCTGACAAGACAATGGGGGGGGTGTTAAGTGAACAGTGTGAAATACTATGACATTATGTCATTGTTGCTCTTAAATAAAGATAAAAGTTAATGTGTTTCTAGGAATTTTATTAATATTTCATACTACAAAAAATTATTTGATTATCAATGCCTTGGTGAATGAATTGACTGACTTGAATTATTTAATTTTTGAAAAGTGGAGACATTATGGGCATTTGTGGCATTCCCAAAAATGTATACAATTTTAAGTGATCCTCCTTTTAGATACAATTTTTTTTTCCTATTGGTTCTAAAAATTAGCCAATTGCAGCTTTTATTGATCTGAAATTTCAAAAGATTTTTTAGGATAAAAATTATGTACTAAAGGATTCTTGGAAGTTTTGGAATTAATTAACAGGATCCAATGCAATAAGAAAAAGATTTTTTTTTTTCCACGCAAGAGCTTTATAATTCAATTCCCATTGATAAGGGATTGAATTATTTGTGGAGACTTTAACTTTGGATGAGTCTTTAACTGTCAGTGATGTAAAATTATTAGGGCTATTTATGAAATTTGTATTGAAATACATTTTTTTTTATATTTTGAGGGTGAATATTTCCACCAAAAAATATGATGTGGAGATGGGAGTTAGATTCATTCCTATTTTGCCTATATCGTACAGACTTCTGAATATAAGAAAAATATTAAACAATATTTGTGATTTTTGGATGATATCTGAATATTTTTAGAGAGCCCTGTAAATTTGATAAAGGATCTTTTTTAGCTTTTTAGAAAGATCTTCAAATTTTCTTAACTTCGCTTTTTCTTATAACAAAGTGGAAATTAATATTTTAGATATTAAGTTATATAGAGATGGTAAGTTATATAGAGATGGAATTATTTTCCACTATTTATAGGAAATCCACTTTTATTTATTTATTTACCAGGAAATTCTGACTGGACACAGGTCCATTTTCAGCGGAGGCCCAGGGAGAAAAGCTCCACACAAAGCAATACAAGCAATAGACATTGTAAGCATGACCAGCAAAGTTATATGAAGAACAATTGATATATATATATATATATATATATATATATACAATAGAAATCAATACATGCAGTAGTAACATCGTATACATACAAGATGAACATAGAATGATCAGCGTAATCAATATGTTAGTAAGTACATTCAGATGGTGATAAGTTCACAACAGATACATTTTATAATTTCATAGAAATTATCAGATATTGCTGAGTATGCCAACATATATATAGCAGACATTCTCCAGATGGTAGAATGAGCTGGAAGGGGTTAGAGTAGTAACAGGGGGAGACTAGAGGGGTAAATAGGGAGAGAGAGAACTTAGCAATGGCAGGGAAACATAGGCAGGTGTAGGTAGCTGGAGATGAAGTTGGAGTTTAAGAATTTTAGAAGAGGGACTGAGGGGTTGAGTAGGGTGGGGAGGAACAGGGGGAGGCAGAGCCTGCAGAGGAGGGATTGTAATGATCTGTCAGTGGGATGCAGGGTGGCTAGGGGAGGGGAGAGGTAAAAAAGGTGAGTCAGTAGTCAGGATTGGTGCATGGGCATAACCAGTGGCTTTTTAAGTGGGTTTTTAGTTCAGCTTTGAAGCGATAGCATGAAGGTAGTGTGGTTATAGAGGGGGGAGAGTGTTCCATAACTTGGATATTATGCAGGAGAAAAGAGCTTCTCCAGCTGAGTTTTTGGCTTTGGTTACTTGAAATTGATGTTTGCTGCTGGAGCATAGTGGTTTAGTGGTAGAGTAGGGCTGGAGAAGGTATTGTAATCCATTTCTCAAATATCCATTTCTCAAATGGATATTTACATTTTTTCTGGATGCCATCCATATTGGCAGACAAAAGTTTAATTAAATGGTAATTAGTAAGACTGTTCTGGTTTAATATCTGATTGCATAATTTTTTTATGAGGAGGTTGAATCCTTGAAAATTATTTTTAAATATGTGGTGCCATTCAGATTTGATAAATGAGTTGCTTTAGACCTAATTTAAGGGGTGTCATTTGAATTAGTAATAACAGTGGTTATATGACTGCTGCTAACCCAAGTGGTTTAGATCATAATACACTGTTAATGGTTCTCTACCATCTCCCCCCTAACAAAGATTTGAAAAAAAAGTCTATTTTAAGTTAACAATGATTATTCCCTTTAGTAATATTTTTTACCACACCAGTATCTTTCCTTCTCTGTCTCCAATAAAAACTGAAATAATATTATAGGTGCTGGACAACTGAAATATGTGTTGGGTGAAGTTTCCAATTGTGTGTATAAAATAGGTCCTAACATAAAAAAATATATTTAGTTATTGGCATTTGTTTACTGGGAAAGTTCAACTGGGCATGGCCCTTTTTCAGTGAAGGCCCAGGGAGAAAATCTCCATTATACAGACTTCATGGACCTCATTTGCATTGTTTCATCATTTGCAGTCACTTTCATTCATGAGTACCTGTTCCATTATTCAGACATCCCTGACATCGGTTTCATCATTTACAAACAGTTTTGATTCAAAATAGCATTTACAGTGATTGTGTATGAATACATTTTTAAATACAAGGAGGTATATGCAGTGCAGTATTAATAGGTATGCATAGATTGTCAGGGTTTTATGTAAGAATACTTGTTGCTATAAATACTTGGTTAAAATCTTCATCATAGGAATACAAGATACAGAGCTGGAACAACCTAAATATATAAAAGGAAGAGAAGAGGCACAAGGAAGGTAAAAGAGATGAGTCAATAGAGGAAGGTATAGTTATGCTGATAGTACATTACGTATTGTGCAGCAGAGAGTTGTGGCACAAATTCATATGGCTATATTAGTACCAGTTTAATAAGAGGAGGTGCAGATGCAGATCCATTTATCTGTCGGGTGTTGTTTCAGTTGGCATTTAAATTCAGTATTTTGGAAGTAAGGAACATAAATGAATTAATAGTACAAATGGAGTAGTGGTCCAGGGATACCCCTATGTTATTCCCTGTAGGGAAAAGTTTGATTGCAATCCTAACAGGATAATTTATCTTGCTAGTTGCTTGTCTTATGAAGCATTTTATGTCATAACATTGGAAAGACCTTTACAGCAGACAAAATATGAACATGACTATAGTATATAAAATAGGAGACACCAATAATGCTTTGTGGAGAAATGCAAAGGGTTGTATTGATTTTAAAAGTTTTTTTTTTTATTTTAGAAAAAAGAATCCCGTGTTCAATAAGGGAGGTGACTGAGAAAATAATATAGAACAGAGAATATAAAGAATTATAAATATTCATCATTAGTAAAAGTCCTGTATTAATGACATGATTTTCTATTAACAGTTTGTTGTCCAAGAGAGCTGAAAAATTACAAAATTATAAAGATTATTGATAGGCTCTATTTGTTTTTGAGACGTTTTTATATAGAGAATTTTTTTTAAATGTGTTATTGTATTTATTTATCTATGTGTCGTTTTATTTGTTTACTCATTTTAAATAGTTTTACATAGTATTCACTATAATTAACATGATTATGTGACTTGTGGGTATTGAAATAGTTGGGCTAGCTTGATAGCTTGCTGTAATGAAGTCACATGGTTAAGGACAGAAGCACTAAACCTTGTTGAATAACTCATTGGAGTGGACATACAGAGAGATGTTGTTTTATTGCTGTTTGCTATCCTGCAGTTGCTCAGTGCTCCAGAAGTTGGTTGTTGTACTTATGTATATATTTTTCATTATCCACATGTTGGCTAGAAATCACATTTTGATACGTGCAACTTATATGTTTTCATTACCAGCCTGCAGGACAGAGATTAGATTTTTGTTAGGTACAGTTTTCTATTTTGTATCCCCTCTTCCCACACCTAAACGTTTAACTGACAGTTTCACTGTTTTTCCAGATATCTGCACTTTCTTAGTTATGCATTTAGTTTACTCAAGTTTTCGACAATGTGTCATTAGCTACATAGTAACCTTGCTTTTAGTATAAACAGTTTATCAGTATTCTTGGGATTATCTGCAAATCCCATTTATGTAAATTAGTTTTGGGACTGTCCTTTTGAATTATTAACTGCTTCAGTGTCTACATTTTACTTATACTGTTCACATCTGGTTCTACCAATGCATTTAACATATGCCTTAAATCGTGCACTAAATGTTTAGTAATGAAATTCCATTCCTTCTGTTTCAGAAGACACACCAACTGTTTACAGTCCATAGACAGCACCTTCTGTTTTCTTATATGCTGCAAGTGTTTCCCCTGTATGTTGAAAAGACAGGATTTTTGCCCACTCAGCTCAAGTCCAAGTCTCCTGCATGACATATCCTTAAAAGGCAACAAGGTAGGCTTCAGTGTCATCATCTATATTAATTTTCCTTAGTGATAGAGTAGTCTTTGAAGTGATCCATACAAAGGCTATTATGCTAATCTGTTCTTGGATATTGATTAAAATAACATATAACACAAGAACCTGTAGAAAAAAAAATAACTTCACACAATATCACAAAACACAAGACCAAGCTAGATCTCTGTCTGTGATATTTAGCCCCTTCAGCTGATAAAGTTGTGCACACTAATGTCCACAGACCCAGCCTTGTTGTTCCCAATTGTGGTAAGATCAAAACCAGCCATGCTTTCCTTCAGGGCACCTAGCTTTTTAAATAAATTGAAATTATCTCTGTGGAGATTGGGAAGGCAAAGGAGGAGAGGGCCAACAATAGATCTGTGTCATGAAAAAATCAGAAATCCATTGCAAACAAAGTGAACAAGCTGTTGAATTATGCAAACATAAACTAATCTGAATATTATAAAGATTATTACATAAAAAGAAATGATGCACAACTCAGCTGAACAAACAAAATTAAACGTCTCACAAAATAAAAATACTAAGAAAAGCATCAAGTTAACCAGAAAAAAGTAAGTACGTGAATAGAAATCTCATAAAACAAGCTAGAGTATCAAATAAGTCTGAAGGGTAGTATAGAGTAGCTTTAGGCAAAATCCGATAATAATAATGTACTCTTACAAAATGTCCCACTAAAAGGCCCTAATAAGGGAAGCATGCTTAAAATATCAGAATTAGCCTAATGGCAACAGGGATGGTAGTAGTGAAGACTTACAACAGACCTTCACAGAGCTTGATCGGGTGTTGCCATTACAGACCAGAACTTATCAAAATGGAAATGCAATCAGGATAATACCAAAGCTGTAGAAGTCCATGAGCATCATGGAAAAATGTGAACAAGCTGGGCATAGATAAGTATATGAGGTAATTAAAAATAAGAAAATATGGGATTTTTAAGCACATCTTTATTTCTTAACAAAAGGAAAAAAGAAAAGGTTGTTGTTAAGGTGCTGTTCATGTGTGTGCCAGGTTGCTACTGCAGAATATCAAAAGTAATAAGGCACACGATCTAGTTTAAATCAAAGTCCAAAACAGCTGCAGGGAAACATGTATAATAAGCCCAGTATGGCAAAGCAGGCATTACACAAGTTCATAAGACAAACTCAGTTTGCTTGTATTATGAAGTCACACAAATCACTGGCACTCCAAACTGAGATGGCAGTAAGACTCCTACAAAGATAGCGTGTAACATTCAGTGTGTCAGTACTGCAACAAAAGTCCAGTAAAATCCAGCATCAAAAGAAGAGTCTTAAGGAACATTTGTAGCAATGAGCCATTTTTACTGGACAAACCCACCTCAAAGTATTGATAAAATTATAACCAATTATAGTAAAAGTCTGATGACCAAGAGAAAACAATGGATGGTATTTGTACTCTCTTATCTCAAACATGCGCAAAAGTAATCAGTGAAGAGTGGCACTACACTTGGATTTAAATAAGGTAAGATTAAAAAAATGGCACATATTTTGTAAAGTCTTAGCCAAATGGTAAAACACCCACAGCAGTTTTACACATCTTAACAGGTGTAAAATGATTAAAATCCACCATAGTGGAAGGAGCCATTTGTACATAAAGTCATAAATGCTTTAAATTATTTTCCTTAAGTAGTTGCGGATGGCGACCTGCGTGGATTTCTCAAGAACGTCTACAAGAACCTGTGCTGAGCTGACCATCGCTGACCCACAACTTACCAATATTGTTTCAATGTTTCTTTTATTTACTGCAAAGGGTGTCCTTGTATAAAGACCCTGTTTGGGCTTTAATAAAGTTGGAAATGGGGAAGATAGGATAGGAGAGTGAGAAACAGAGAGAGAGAGAAGAAAATGGACAAACAGAAGGAAAATATTAAAGAGGATTGTGCAATAGGAAGGCTACTGTGTTTTTTGAGGGATAGATCCCCCATTTTTCAAAAATTTCTTAACAGAGACATTTGGGGGAGGAGTAAGGATAGAGGGTATAGGATAGAGAGTTAAGGAAGAGATAAGGAGAACCGATACATTAAAGGCAAACAAGACAGACACAAAGAATATGGTGGGCTGATATAGGTGGGAATAAGACTTACAGATAGGGGACAGACTCAAAAGGGAGGGGGAGGAGAAATGAAAACCAGGTACCACTCCAGTCTAGAAGACCTCAGTTATCATGCTTTTCTGATTGACCTGGAGAGTGGGACCTTGATGTTGTGGGGATGGAGGCCACTGGTCACTTGATGGTTAGAGCTGATCAGGTCAGCAAGTCTTGTACCTACAAGACTTTGTAAGGGTTGTATGTGCCTCCACCATGGTCTTAATAGTTGCTTCAACCAAGCCCTAAAGCTCATGTTGCTCCTGTCTGGTTACTATCAAAATTTCGAAGACTCGTTTATGAAAAGTGTGTGGCAGAAAGTACATTATTAAAGTTTCATAATTTCAAACTGGAATAATATGAAGTCATAATAATAAAAGTAAAGCTCGATTCATTATTATGAGTTCGGCATTGTGAATCAAGATCACGGTACAGTGAGGATCGGGGAATTTACTATTTTCCTCACATAAAAGGACACACAGACTTTCAAAACCAGAAGTCTGGCATGTTAAATGTCATTCATCATGTTTCTGACATTCAACATATAGGCTAAATGTTGCTTTTGTTTTCAGAATTTTAGTTTGTTCTTTTGATCACAAATTATTTTGCCTTTGGAATGTTGACGGTAAACCATTCATGTCTTACCAGGCTGCCATGCCCTGGGGGTCCATAGGAGTGCATCCACCACTCCTATACTGTGAGGACTACGCTGGGAGGGCAATAGGAGGTGTTGAGTGTTGCCTCACTGGAGTGGCATATGGCTGACCTGCCCCTGGGCCTTCTAGATCTTTAGAACAGAGAAAGAAATGAGACATAGGAAGAGCAGGAGAAGGTGAGATGGAGATAAGAAAAGTGCTTTGAAAACATTGAAATGAATTTAAAAAAATGAAATTAAACATTTATTCATTCATAAATTGCTACTTAGCAATGTTACACATCTTTTGTTACATGACTGCATTCTGAGAACTATATATGAATGACAATTTGTATTACTTCTTGTTATGTGATGTCAATTTATAAAATATTTTTCTACTTTATGGATTACTGCTGCACTATATTATTGTTTTGCTGACAGTAATGCTATCATTACCTATGTAGTCATTACTGATATGGAAGGCATTGTCACTAAGTTCAGTAGTTTTTTAGTGTAATAAAGTGATACAAATTTCTCTTGGCTTAATATACTGACTAAGGACTAATGGTCTGAATGTAAACGTTTGTATAGAAACTTAATATTGCAGGAATGAGTGGAACTTTTACTTTTAAATGGTGTTTACTTTAATATGACTTTTCATACTTATGATCACTCAGCATGGGTCCTGCCATTCTTCCCTGGTGCTGGTTTCTGTTATGTATTATCTCTTCTTCATCTGTGGAGATGTGAGAAAAAGGAGAAAAATAAAGTTGCTTACTTACTGCATTTGTTTGTGCATCATGGCTGAAAACAATTCATTCACTGCAACTTCCGTCATAGTAATTAATAATCTTTTGTCTGCTGTCAACATATTTCTACCTCCTAATGTGCATCTGAAGCAGTCCAATGTGTTTTCCTGAGGAAATGCAGCATCTTACTGTGCAAATGTATCACTGGGCCTATATGAAGATGTTCTTGTAAAACTATGGCAAGGTTGAGAATGCATGTGTGACAAGCCCCTCTTTAACCTGGGCTAGTAATCAAGGGGCCCCAATCCTCACCATCGACACTGGTGAGAGGTGGCCACTAAAAACAGGAATAGTTTTACATAGTATTTCAAATGCAGCTCTCTGAATCAAGCACAGTTTCCCTCAAAGAGCACACAGGGAACACATTCCACTGGGACTGGACTCTTTCTCTCCAGATCTCAAACAAGACCCACCTTGGAGCACTGTGTCCCAGTTTCAAATATATGACACACACATTTGATTATCTGATTTTTCACACACACACACACACACACACACACACACACACACACACACACACACACACACACACACACACACACACACTCACACACACACCCCTGGGAAAGGCTGACACGGATTCACCAGCTATGTCCCCTCACTCCAGACTTCAAGCTAGATTGTTGCCACCAGCCAGATACTCTAAGGCTCTTACAAAAGGCAAGCAAATATACTGGGTCAAATTAATACTAATATAAATGGTAGAGTCTGACTGAAGCATTAAGGCTTATGAGAGTGGCCACAGTGTCACTAAAATAAGCACAAGTACTCTCAAGATATTAAAAGTATTCTCTAGAAGATCAGCCACAATGAAAAGGTATAAAATATTTAATAATGGATAATAAAATAGAGAACAGGAGAATACTTAACATTTCATTACAATAAACGACAGAGTTTTCAGTCACAGGAAAAAATAAAAATAACACAGTTGGATTTAATATCACAGATGCAGAAAAAAGAAAATAATACTAAACTAATCTCACTGTATTATTCCTAACTGAACTAAAGAGAAACTGACCCTAGTTAACTCACTTAGTATCACAAGGCAAGATGTATTGCTGAGATGCTCACTTCCACAAGGCAAGATGAGATATTACACACTGACTGAACTGTACAACTAACAACTAACTACTGAACTGTGATAACTGACATAGATCATTTATATCAGGTTCCAAAGAAAAACAAAAACAAACAACAACTGCTGCTGCCAGAGCTCCATCCTTCAGCTGGTTATGGAATGATATCACATCTAGTCACCTGACTGGCACAATACAAATTCAGAACTCTGTTACGAGTCTGTTGCAGCATTTTTTAACATCAGCAACTTTTGCAAATGCATTTTTAATACAAGGATCTGTAGACATCAATGTGACAGTCAATTGACACAACATTATTTACAAAACTTCAGCCAGCCATGCTGACATATGCCACACATGCACTGTCTCACCTCTCCTGGTACAGCTGGCAATACCTCAGCATCACATTTCTCCCTCCCTTTGAAGACTCTAGCTACTTTTTCAAGTGACCCTGGAAAAAACATTTCTTGAGAGAAATGGGTCTGTCTGGGAACCTATACCATCTTGAGAAACCATCTGCATTGGCATTGCTGTAATCTGGACCGGCTAATACAGGGGGTCCTCCCAAAGCCCCTTTAAGCTTTTGGAATGCCATGTTGGCATATGCCACACATGCACTGTCTCACCTGTCCTGGTACAGCTGGCAATACCTCATAATGTCACAGCATGTATCATGGAAACTCTATAATGGTATATGCCTTCTTGAGCACCACAGTGTCTTACTTTAATAAATTGTTATAGCCAGTATTGAATATTTCTGAGATGATACATTCAGAGGCTGTACAGTGTCTGAGGAGTGGGTATAGGATTTGGGTATTGATATATTGATCTGCCTCAGGAACATATGCTACCATCATCCCCTATAGTCAATTTCAGGAAGGATGGCTAAATTCCTGAATGGGTTGCTAGCTTTGCAAATAGTTTTAAATGACCAGCCTAAGCTACAATGAAGTATTCACTTTAATGTTTTGCTGAATGTACAGTTGCCAAAGGTTCTATGGTATGATAATTCAGTATTAATTATGTGCTTTATTCAGGATGGCCTGAAGCATTGCATTTTGCATTAATGGAATCATACTCAATATTATGCAGTACAGTCATTTTCTGCACAGCCCCCACCCTCACCCCAGTTTGGCTGTGGTGCCTTGGTCTATTCAGCCACTGCTGAACTTGAGGAAACCTCTGAAAAACACCAAAAACATTAACAATATGTCTGTAGATGTTATTCCAACATAATTATAATAACTTTCACAGTTTAAGTTGAATTTTTGCTATAACTTCATAGTTAAATTTTATGCAGTTATTGATACAAAGCAGTTAATGTAACTGTATGATTGTGTATCAGAGCTTAATAAATGCAGCAAATGCACATTTCATCAAAAATATTTAAGGTATTGCTGACATGGCAGCAACAGTACCTTTTCTACAACTCACATTTCATTTTTACTCCCATGAATAATAAATTAAAAGTTATTTCTGATATATACATATATGTGCATATACATGGTACCACAATGAGCTACACATGCACACAATGTGTGTGTGTGTGTGTGTGTGTGTGTGTGTGTGTGTGTGTGTGTGTGTGTGTGTGTGTGTGTGTGTGTGTGTGTGTGTGTTTGTCCACAAGGGAGGACCAACAGCTGACCCAGGGAACCTCAAAGCCATGGAATAAATTATCATGGAAATGATAAATTAGGATGTTAACAACCTACAGACACTAGGCCCATCCCAGTTTTTCTTTGTTAAGGGAAGTCAATGTCTACTTAACCTGGTGGACTTTTTTGAGGGGGGTCACCAAGGCAATGGAGAAGGGTAAAGCAATGCATACAGAATTATCTTGACCTGGCTAAGGCATTTGATACAATACTGCACTCAGGCCTTGTTGATAAGCTCTATGAAGTAGATGTAAAGCCTTACATAACTCAGTGGATTGTCGACTGGCTCATAGACAGGACCCAAGAAGTCAAGATTGGTGGTACCACCTCCACCAAGAGACTGGTCACCAGTGGAATACCCCAGGGATCCATGCTGGGCCTGCTCCTGTTTGGCATCTATTTCTCAGAAGTCATAGCTAATGCTAAAGGCCTCAGGCTCACCATGTTTGCATATGACCGTAAATTGGGAACTATTATAGATTTACCCCAAGACACAAACATTTTGCAAGTAGGTTTAACACAGCAAATGACTGGTGCCAAAGCCATGGCCTAAAACTCAGTGCCAAAAAATGCATTATAATCCCCTTTGGGAAACTGTCAACACAAGTTAATTAATCCATCAATAAAATGCCCCAAGAGTTGATCCAGTAGTAAGGGATATGGGAACATTTGTAGACAGCAATCTGGCCTTTGAATGTAGCTATGATAATAAGAAAATCACTCTACATCACCCAACTTATAGGTAAGGGTATGGCATCTAGGTCCAAGGAAGTTACAGTATCATGCTACTCAGTCCTTATCAGAGCTATCATTGAATAAAATGCCCCCTTTGGCATCTGTCTAACTAGAAACTTGCAACAACTAGAATGCCCACAAGGGTTTCTCACCAGGAGAATTCAGAGCATGAATAGCCTGTCATACATTGATCACCTAAAGGCTCTGTATCTGTATTCAATCTCCTACAGAGTGCTGAGGAGGGATCTTTGCCTGGTTTACAGGGCTTGCACAGGTCCAGCCCTGATGGATCTCTTGCACATGTTGAAAACAAACAGCACCAGAAATACTAGATCCAGGGATCTAAACTTTACTTGTGACATAAACAGAACATGCTGGAGAACCCAATATGTGTCCCAAAGGATCTCCACATCTGTGTAAAACAGAGTTCATCCCTAAGCCTATTCAAACAATACCTTGACAACTGGATGAGAAATGTCCCTTATGGACAGACAATATGTGTCCCAAAGGATCTCCACATCTGTGTAAAACAGAGTTCATCCCTGAGCCTATTCAAACAATACCTTGACAACTGGATGAGAAATGTCCCTTATGGACAGAGGCTATGAATAAGAAAAATATTATCCCAACTAATGCCTCCCCCTTCAAATCCTTGGCTACCTGCCAACTAACATGTCCCGTTGGAAGATACTTGGGACCCAATTTGTTTAGAGTGTGCAGCTAGGCTGTTGGGGCATTAGCCTATTAAGAACTTGTGAACTTATGAGTGTTATACATATCTTGATATCCACAGGTTTAGGAAAGCCATGCTTTCCCCCAGTCCCCATCTGCGAGCCATAAAAACTCATCAAAGCCTATACCATATTCTTGTCTGCTCTAAATCTGTCCAGGATTTCTTAATCAGCAAAATTGAGATGGGCAGCTTTGCCTATATCTACTTCTTCTTGGCCAGTGAACTTGCTGAGTGCACCTAATTTTGACATAGCTGAGATCAACAGCTCCGAACGTAGGTAAGGTGACAGCAAAATCAAGTATCTCTGTGGACTGTAAAGTACATGGAAAATGAATGACTTTGCTTTTATGTCTCTTGTGCACATGGCATAAATGCACTTAAAAAGGCAACTGCTAATCGCACAAAGACAGTAAGAAGTCCTAATCTGCACAGGATAGTGACAGATTTTTTCAAATATTCCTCATTCACATCTCTTTATTACTTTATTTGTAGATGTTCTACTTAAACTGGTTAGAATTGCTGCGCCTAATCTTAGCTATTGTCTCTGAATCACACGTTTGGTGCGTTTAGGTGCAGCCTGTGCATAGTCCCACTATGACCAAGCACAATGGCTATAAATGCTACCCAGTCTTGAGGCAGCAACCAGCACAGCCATCCAAGACACCATGACTGGTGAAAACATAATACAAAAAGTAATTTTTTTGTATGCAGCTCATCACAGAACTTGGGCAAAATTAACTTGTAACTTTTTTGACCTCCGCAACACTTCAGCTTTTAACCATGATTCCAAGTATGCAAAAACAAGAAAGAATATTCACTTGGGTTTACCAATAAAACATAATCCACCAATGAATCTTAATGTACATTTAGGATAGAATGCAGCCAAAAGTTAAATTAACAAATCTGTAAATTTTGTGAACTTAGCAGTTCTGCAGTTTTAAACTATGATTCTAATGATGTTAAAATAAACATTCATCACAGTTTACTAGAGTTCAGAGAATCCGCCAACAGAGCTGACAATACACCAGAAGAATGCTGCCAGCTAACTGTCATCTGCTGCACTCTCTGGTCTGTAATCAGACTGGTGAAGATGATGACCATGTACACTGCGAAGAACAAAAGTAGTCAGCATAATGATACCAGCATCATCAACAGTAACAATCGACTTGCTCAGCCGTATGACATATTGTTAACATAGCGCTTAAATCTGGGACTAAACTGTGCAAAGTTTACAAAGATATTTTAGAAAACAGTGGTACAAACATCACAAGTGTTGGTGGAAAGAATTGCTTTGTGTACCCTTAGGTAATTGCAACTTTTTTCCCCTTGTCTGTTTTCCAGTGGCCTTCTTGAGAACACTTGCACAACTTGAAAATAATTTCATTGCAAACGTT
>NC_056747.1:746736251-746831251 GCF_019279795.1 Protopterus annectens | reverse complement strand
GTGTGTGTGTGTGTGTGTGTGTGTGTGTGTGTGTGTGTGTGTGTGTGTGTGTGTGTGTGTGTGTGTGTGTGTGGAGATGCCATCTATTCATCATGCATAGCCAAACTCTGAAACTCATTTCTGACAGATATATGGCCAACTACAAACACTCTGCAGTTTAAAAAAAGGCTGAAATCCCATTTATTGAATACAAACTTATATTCATGCACCAATCCTGGATAAAGAATAGTTGTGTAAATCTTACCATAGCATAATAGAAAGAAAGGACATCTTATGAGTTCATTCCTACATCCCCCTGCCCCCTTTGCTAACCCCTCTCTCCTCTGTTCATTATTCTCCTTATCTTCTCCATCCAGCCTTTCCTTTGCAATAATTAGTCTGACTCAAAATCTGCCCCCAACATTTCCTACAACCTTTCTCAATTAGTAACTGGTCTATTATCTCTCCCTGATAATATAATATTATTTACCTGTGTTATCTCTCCATAGTTATGCACATGCATAAATCTCTGTGGTAGATAGAAATCTTAGTATCTACTGTTATAAGAAATGTGCATTAACCTTAGTGTATATGTGTAGAATTGATGTATTAAGAACTCACTGTATGTATTACTCTGTATCCATGTGTTACTTCTGTGCTGTAATGTTTTAAACTTTGCACAATTGTGCTTTTGTAAATATGGAGCTCCACTGAAAAAGGACGTGTATCTAATCGGACTTTCCTGGTAAACAAATTTATATATATCATATACAGATACATATATACATATATATGCATATGTGTGTATATATATATATATATATATATATATATATATATATATATATGTGTGTGTGTGTGTGTGTGTGTGTGTGTATATTTATACTTCAGTAGACTGACTTACCTTAACACTGAAGCCCATATACTTGAGATGACAACACCGAAGAGACCAAGGTACTGAATGTACAAAAAATTGCAACCTCACACAAGGAAAACAGTCGGTCATCTAACGTCTAAGCTGAGGTGGCTTACTGGTAAATTGCTTCTACTATGGTGTGCAGGGTCCTGGGCTCAAGACCTGCAAGGGCTGTTTATTTTTTCTTACCACAATTAACAGAACATGCTGGAGGGACAGGTCCATAACCCAGAGACTGCCCATGCTATGGAATAGACTTCCCATACATGTCAAGCAGAGCACCTCGCTGACCCTCTTCAAGAGAAATCTTTATGAGTGGATGGGAAACAGAAAATTCACCCCGGGGATAACTCTAGTGGCTCTACTCGACAGAGGCACTGGGAACTAAGGTCGGGTGGCACTAAGCCAGGGTAATCCTGTGGCTAGGCTTGTAAAGGCCCCAGGGTCATTAACCTAGTACACACCTATGAACTTATGAACCTATGAACACCACCACAAAAACAAACCACACTGAATTCAACCCATCCAACTGGGGGGCTTTTCCCCCCACACCCCCCTACTTAAATATACCAAATCTGAGATTGCACTACAGTATAGAAAAGGGAAAAGGTCACCATATTGGGCAACCAACTCTTCTCCCATATTAAACTTACAATATTTTGCCATTTGGTGCCATGTACTGAAAACAGATCAAGAATACAAATCCAAACTGGCTTATTTGACTGGGTAATTATGGTGGCTTACTTTTAAGTGCTCTATGTCATAGCTCCAACAGTGTGGGTTTAGTTCTGACCTTTGTTCATTGTCTGTGTGGAGTCTGCAGGTTCTCCCCTTATCTGCATGGATTCTTTCCAAGTATTCTAGTTTTACCCCACTTCCAAAGATGTGCCTAGTAGTGTAGCTAGGGTGGGGTGAAGGGAGGAGTTACCTCTCTTGCAAAGTATTAAGGGAGTGTGATTGGCTGATCCCAATCATTCTTCAGTGTGGATACTGACTTTAGAAATAAATGCAAGCTTTGCATTTGTGCTCATAAAGAAGTCCTGTAGCTCTTCATGTGAGGTATAAACTGTAGCAGCTAGCAAGCAGTTTGCTACATGTTAAAAGAAGAAAATAACTTTTTTCTCTCGTCATGATTTTTGGGAAGGGCACCAAATTGAGGGGCATGACTGGGTGCAAAATAGCTAGTTACACCTATGCATGTGCCAGCTGATTGTTATATTACAAGTGCATTTGCATATCTATTGCATTTACCCCTGCCCTTTTGGCTGGAGATCACTTACCTAATTAATGTCCAAATAACAGATCACAAAGGGGTAGTAGATGAAGCCTATTTAAAGTTATGTACTGTAGCTCACTGTTACCATGACAGAATGAATTTTCTGAGTTATTTGTGTTTTTTCTTTAAGTATGTGGGCTAGGGCACTTGGAGGTTACCTAAGTTTCCAAAGGATCATCCTTTTGAATATGTTATTTTATAATTTAGGAAGGAGAATATAATCAATGTCACTGTAAGCATGGCAGCTACCCTACTTATAACATTCTGCCATTTTAACTCATCCGAACAGCCTCCTTTAACCAGAGGAGAGACACTTTAGCTTAAAATAAATTAGTCAGTTAATCAAAACAGTTTAATGGCAGATAAATAACTATTTCTTTGTACGACTCCTGTTTTATGTTTGCACCACCATGGCTGCATGTAAGCCTTAATTCCTGTCTAACATCTCTAGTTACCTACTAAAAGTTGCTAGAACACTCTAGTGGTTAAAACTGTGCTACATGATCTTTGATCCTGCCTTTATAGATGCCAAAAGAACCCTACCAATAAATATTTTGTTACAGAAATCAATATATGCATTGCCGATCCTTCCCCTTAACTCATCTTAAATGTTAGCTTAATCAGATGAAAAGAAAACAAAGTATTATCTATCTAGCTGCCTCTAGAACCAGTCACTTCCTGCCCTGTTCTTTCAGAATTCACACTGGTTGCTTATGACTCGAGGGGTAAACCTATGATTTATATCTCTTTTATGCAATCTAATTAAGCTTCTGCATTGCCTCCGGTAACTAGACTGCCCATATCCACCCCCCAGCTGACACTATTAGAAGAAGCAAAGACAGAACCATCACACTGTCCCATCTACTCTTCAGCACCACTGTAGGTAAGAGGCAAAAAGGCATTTTCAAATATTAGATTCACCTTTTGGAGCTAGATGCTCAATGCATATTGTAATCAACTTACTCTCAAGGGCTATCAAACTAGACTGGGCATCTTTTCTCTGAAAAATGAATGTAAACAGTTGAGACAAGCTGGATGAAATGTTTTACATTTTATGTTTCACTACAGTTGTTACTTATAACAATCCACTGAATGAAATAATCACTCGTTCTTTATGTTTAATTATTAATATACACTTCTGATATGCTTTTGAAACGATGAATTTCACTTATGAATGTAGTTCTGAGCCATATTACAGCAGATTAATTGCTTAAACTGCTGATCATCTTTGCAATAACCCTTTTGCATTGATTTATCTCCTGTAAGTGTCTATTGTATTTCCTTAATTGCTTCATCTCTGTTATGTATTGTGTTTGCTTCAGTAGGTTATGGGACATGACTGAAAAAGTTCTGTGTTATAGCCCACTCACCAGGTTACCAAATAGCTAGATAAATACCACCTTTACATCCCTGTCTCCCCATATCCTTTTCTTTTACTTAAATATTTTATTAAGATTTAAAAAGTATAGCAATTCATAACAGAAAAAGAAACATACATTTTTAGAACAAACTGACTACATGAATGGAAGAACTTCATAACAGTAAAATAAAACAAAATAAAATAAATCTATTTACATAGCTCTCTACTTAAACAAAAATGATTATTAATCATTCAGATTATAATTCTATTTAATGTCAATTTTCCCAACTATCTCTATAACTTTTAACCAGGAGTTGTGATATGAAATGATTCTATCAGTTGTCATCTTGATTGTAGATATTTCCAGTTGAGAAACATTGTGAGACATTCTTGAATTCTTTTAATGAAGGGGAAGTCTCACTCTTCCAATTCATAGTAATTACTTTACATGCGATAGCTAGTAAAGTCCTTAAAAGTGACCATTTTGATCTGGGAACACATTTAGGTGTTTGAACATTAAACAAAATCAAAGATTTAGTTAACTGAAATTTGTGATTAAAAACAGTTTGCAAGAAAAATTTAAATTTTCCCCAGAATGACTTAAGCAATGCACAATCGTATAACATATGCTGCCAATCTACTTTTAATTTTAATTTACCTCTCTGACACCCAAAATCATGCTCAAACATTAATTGCATTTTATGAGGAATAATAAAGGTTCTATGCATACATTTACAAGAAAACTTCCATTGAAACAAAAGAGTTGTTTGCTTTGAAGAAATTAACATTAACTTGTTGTCATTTTCACTGGGAAGTTGATTACTAAAGGACTTGTAACAATCCGCCAATTTTTTTTTATAATATGATTTTGTATTTTTAATTACTTTATGTATTTTAGATAGGTACTCTTTTCATATTACTGTTTCATTTCCTATGGTAATCATATATTCTATAAATTTGGGAACAGTATCTTTGATAGTTCCCATGCCTTTTTAAATACTTCTGCAGATTCCCCACCTACCCTCATTCTGATACACTAGTCCATGGGTCAACAGCCCTCATTGTGAAGAAGTAATTTTGCAGATCTAGTGTGTTAATGGTCCCTACTATCTGCTGTCTGCACCCCCTACTCATTCATCTGTTCTTTCTGTTCAGGATAACCCCTCATCATCATCCTGGTATAATATTCTGCATCCATTAAATTTACAGTTATTAAAAATTAAATTCCATTCTCACGAGATGGAGATCCAGGAATAATAACCAGGACTGTTAAATGCAGTTTTTGATCATACTGTGATTCTGTTATATTTGGTTCATCAACATTTAAGTACAATTAAAAGATAATGTAAGGTAAAACCACTGAGTAAAGCAAAGTGGCAGTTTACAAGTAGTAGTAGAAGTTAATTGGTGTTGTAACTTAAAACATCAAATTCCAAGATATTCCCTGCTGTTCCACTACTTCGACAATTAAGAATTTGGTATTTTATGCTGTTGATTCCCTGCTGTTCCATTACTTTGACAGTGAAGAATTTGGTATTTTATCCTGTTGTTCTAGGAAAAAATGGAAAACAAGCATCTTTTCTCATATCACATCCCCCCATCTTTTCTGGCCTTTAGTAAAAAGGGCTCCATCTCCATTAGTGTCTGGTCATATCCTTTCCCCTCCAATCCATGCAACCTTCTGTTGGCTTTCCTTTAGACTGTCTCAATCTGCCAGCTCTTTCTCTTCTTGTAAGGCCTTCAAAACTGCAAACAGTACTCCGGATGTTGCCTGGCAGAGGAACAACATGACCTCTTTGCTTCTGATGTCTTTTCATTTACCGATGCACATCGACATTTTATCAGCTGCTTCCATTACTCTATTAGTCTGCTCTTGGCAGTTGCATTTAGGTGTGATTGATACTCTTAAGAGTATTTTCCTGTCTTATTGCCATCAGTTTTATTTCCTCCAGCTGATATCAAAGACCAGGATTGCTGTAGCAGTACTTTGTATTTGTCTGTGATTGGTCCACCTCCACCCCCAAATCGGCTACTCTAAACTTTGTGTTATCAGTGGGGATACTGAGACTTGTTCTCTTTTCCTCGGATATATTGGAGAGAAATTTGACTTAACAGTCCCTGCAGTACTTCAGTCAGTTTCTGTATTTCGAGTGTTGTCCCTTCCCTCACATCCCATTGTGTTCTAATATTCCATCATGGTGTAGTTCATTTCCTTGGTCTTGATCCCACCCCAACCATTTTCAATTTTCTTTGCAGTTACTTCAGCAGGATTCTTAACAAGGTACTGTTGAAATTCAAGAACTCCATGTCTATTTCTGTTTCCCCTGAGAAATTCTTCAGTAACCCAATAATAAAAAAATGGATCCAGCTTCTTCTGCTCATTAAGTACTTTTTACTTCATGGGCACTTCCATAGTAACCACTGATCAATTGATAATTTCCATTGTGGAATCTGTAAACATACTTGTCAGATTTCCCAGAAACCGGGGATGTAAGTCATCTGGTCCCCATGATTAACTGGCATTTCTTTAGACAAGCCATGTTTCTCTCTGCCTCCCCTCTCTCCCACTGTCAAATGCTGTACTCACTCTGCCTTACTTCCTTGACAGTATGCCATCCTCACTTTGCTTTCTTTCATATAAACTGAAGAAGACTATCTATCTTCTTAATATGCTTTACTGTATTTTCCTCACTTTAAGACATTGCTCTTCTGACAGCCTTTCTTGCTTCCCTCTGCTTCAGCTGATACAAATATTGTTTCATGTCCTTTGTCCCTTGTTTCCTTATCATTTTCTCAAGTGTCCTCTTTACTCCCTTTTTTAAATATTTTTTTTTGTTGTTTTATTTTATTGATTTACTTTACACAAATAGTGGGTGTCTTTATAATGGCAGTTTTGAATTTCTCCATTTTTTCCATCTGTTATTGTATCTGCCTCCTTCCATATTGCCAAAATATTCCAAACAGTCTTACAATACTTTTCATGTGCATACTTGACTTAGAAGCTATATTGCCAAATGGGTCTATATCACATCATTGATGATGTTTACTTACCTCAAACAGCTTTTCATCGAACCGACATCATAGAATGGCCCTCATCAAATATTCACATCAGCGAACATTTTTCCCAGGTAAGAAAGTCACGTGGCCAACATACAGAAATTTGCCCTTTTCCCCACTGTAGTGCGATCTCAGAGTTTTTATATATAGAGGGCACAGACCCCCACATTGGGAATGGAGGGGGTGTAGCCCCCCCACTCTGGTGGATTTGATGTTCTGTGGCATGTGGGTAGGTAGGTGTGCTGGTCAAATGATTTCTTAACATGAGAAAAATATTCTCTTATGTAAACTGTCGATGAAGGGATGTTCAATGATGTTGGTTCGATGAATAGCCATTTGAGGTAAGTAAACTTTGATAGACCTATGCCAAGCATAGCATTTGATGATTACTTATTTCTAAGTGAAGGCTAGTATCTGAAATCCTCTTTACATCTCTGTTTGGGAATATCACAGTTAAGATGTTTTTCTCTTGGTTGAGTTACAACATAAACTGTCTGAGTCATAAGCATGGTAATTGTAACAAGATAAGTAAAACCCTTCTGCCTATGCAGCTCCCTCACCTCTCCAATCGGCATTATATTGCATTTCTTTTACCATTGTATGCATTCATTCTAGCTTTGTCTTTTTCTTCCATCACCTTGAGAGGGGGTGTGGGGGTCACACATCCATCCCATTTTTCCATTTTGAGTAGCCATTGTATTCAGCTCAGGGCTATGGTGAAATAAAGGTTATCCCAGCAAGCACATGTGGAATAGCCATGTTCAACTTGCAGTGTCGCAGATACCTGCAGTACTTATTGACTACTGTTGCTCTCATATAAAGTACAGGGAGTAGTATATCCACTTTTAGGCTTGTAGCAGTAAACTATGTACCATGACATGGTGTCATTAGCAGAAGTTCTGAAAAGTAGTGTAGAGGTTAGCTGGGAACATAGGTGGAAGATAAGGTTTGATGTAAAGGAGCTAGATTTATTTGTGAATAGTTAGATAACATCGAGAATTACCAGAAATAGTGATTTAATTAATTAATTAATTCACTAATTAAATTCATTAACTAATTAATAAAAAAATAAATGTTTACATTTTGTTGACCAAGATAGTCCAGCTGGGCTACAAGACCTTTGCCAGTAAAGTTTCGGGATGAAAAGTTCCACAAAGTTCATTAAAATCATAGTTATACTTAAATCAATAAGAAAATAAGCCCATAAAATGTAAACACAAACAGTACAGTGCATTTTAACAAATGGTAGCACAGTAAGTTTAAACAAGCATAATTTATTCAGTTAATACCATATGATGGTTGCATTATAAGAATCAGAGTGAGAGCCACTGAAGAAAGAATATGATTAAGGGAGGTGAGAGTAGGAATGGAGGAGCTATAGGCTGAATTTTAGAGAAAAATAGTAATTGTGACAGTAGGAGTAATGAGGTTGGAGACTATATTTTCAGTGTCCTGTTTATGGGTCATGGTCAAAGAATACAAATATATTAAAATATTCACTAGCAATGTAAGGTGAAACTGCCACTATTTCTATATCTGATGCACATATCCTTTCAAGCATATAGTTTTTTCAGTTGATAGTACACTATTATTAATTCACCTTTCATCGTTAAGCTTTTCATATAACATACTTCTTCCCCAAAAGAAAAATAAAATTGCATTTCTTCCCTTACTAATGATTTTTGCTCAGACCAGTCTTTAATAAATTTCATTTTGAAGTTATCATCATTACATTTCTGAAAATATTTTACAATTTTATTCTGTCACTGGTAGCTGTGGTAATACTCAAATCCCTTTTCTAGCATTTCTTCATGATTATGTAACAAGTTTGACTGCTTAAGATGCCTGGTCTGCATTTTATTTTGAGATCATACACGTGTGGGTTGAATAGGATCCTATACAATGTAGACGGTGTCTTATACAAGACATTTTGAATATGTTTTCAGGGGTTTGTGTTCTTTTTCCACTTGAACTTCATTATCATAGAGATATTAATGAAAATTCTTACTACTATAATTTGTTGCTAATAATTACTTTTGTCAACAGCAAACCAAATGTGTAGAAAGGATGACTGGCAAGGCAAGATAAAAAAAAATTCTATTTTTTTTTTTATTTGTGTATTAAGCACATTCATCTGAAATCACAGATTTCATCAGAATTCTAATTCCAGATTCTAATGAAGTCTGTGATTTCAGATGAAAGAGCTTAATACATGCATAAAAAACTTTTGGACTTTTTACCCTGCCTTATTGGTCATCCTTTCTATACATTTGGTTTGCTGTTGATGTTGATTTTCTCAACTGGGTGGAATTCCTTGATTTGGCTTATTTTGTGTAGAAGAATTCCTTTTATATTTGAGCATATCTGATTTTTTCCATCTGTAAATATTCTTGATCCAAAGGCAACTGAGCAATATATTTCTGACTGGCTTCTACTTACAACATAACTGGCTTATTCAGATTATGGTATCGTAATACTGTAGCATTTGCAACTAGTTTGTTAAGCATAAAAAAACTGTTCATAGCAACATAGCAACTTTAGAGAATAATGTAGCACCATACTGATACTACATTATTCTCTAATACATTCCTTAAAGACATGGTTATCACAACTGTAATAGTTACAAACTTTGCAAAACACTGCTTTGTTGTCAGAATCCTTTGTAATGTTAGTTTATTTTCTGGCCTTGCCATATGTACAATTACTTAGACCTTTTCTGAATCAGGTTTCAGGCCATCTTATGTATGTAGATGAGCCATATATTTCAGACTTCTCACTTGTATTTTATATTTGCTCTTGTTTATATTGAAAATATGCTGTCTTACTCTGTTCAGCAACATTATCAATTTCCACCCAAGTTATTATGTCTCACACTACACTAAATGATAATCAATTATATTTGCACAGCTTCCAAGTTTCAATTACTTGTTAAGCAATTCTTTGGAACACCTCTGTTGCTGATGAAATACCAAATGAAAATCTAAGGAATCTGCACATTTCTATTGGTGTATTAAATGCATAGAGTTGTTCATATAGCATTATCCATCTGCAGCCCTGGTTTACATCTAGTACTTAACATACCATTTCTTCTTCTTCTTTCTATTTTCCCGGTTAGGGGTCGCCACAGTGGATCACCTGTCTGCTCATGATTGGCAGTAGAGTTTTACAGTGTCGAGTTGCCAGCCCGGTGCACAACCTTCCACAGAAGGCACACACATGCACACACTCACACCTAGGGCCAATTTTAGAGTGTCCAATTCACCTACAGCATGTCTTTGGGATGTGGGAGGAAACCAGAGCACCCAGAGGAAACTGACATGACCACAGGGAGGACATGCAGACTCCGCACAGAAGGCATCCCAGCTGAGGATCGAACTGGAGAACCTCTTGCTTCGAGGCAACAATGCTAACCACTGTACCACCATGGCCACCCAGTACTTATACCACATTTGCCATTTTTAAGACCATTTGATCTCTAAACATTGGTTAATGCTCTTTTTAAGTCACCTTTAATTTCTTGCAGATCAAAAAAATGTATATCTTTCTTCAGAGCCATGGGCATACTACCTATCCATTGTTTTAGTTCTAAGTTCTTCTTAACAATAACATGTTTCATTTTAAATTGTTCAGTTCCTGCTTTGTGTTACTTTTGGCAGCTACTTTTATGTTAAGCATAAATTCCTTTCATTGCATCATGTTTTATTTCTTTGTGATATTTTCCTGGTAAACTTCCAATGCCAGTGAGTAAATAAGCACAGTCAAGCTGAATATTACTATTATGGCTCAGCGCAAATCCAGACAGACTCTGTGATTCTGTGACTGATTATGAACATGTGTATTCTTTCTTTTATATTGTAAATTCTTTTCACCATTTCTAGTTTCTCAAAATCAATGCAACACAAATATTAGGAGACTTTCTTCTTTAATGGCTACTGTTTAAAATAGAAGCCTGAGTATTTTTGTTTATTCACATCAGCAGTGTATAACTTCATAATGCCTCCAAGCGATCAGAATCAATTAATACCATACATACAGCTCTTTCTTCGGTTCAGTGCCATCTATCCCTAGTTATTTAAAGTATATTCTGACAAGATATACTCTAAACTTCTCTCTAGTTTAAAATATTACATTTTGTTCCTACAGTCTCAAAATGTATTTCCAGCTGTCTAGACTGCATTATTTTTTTCAGTGTCTCAGATGCATGCTTACATTTCACAGTGTCAGGACTTTTCCTTTCCACAGTACAGTTATAAATGTTTGCTGATCCTGTTCATTTTCATATTTCTGTTCAACAGCATACAACTTCTTTTGAACACACACTTGTTTTTCAAAATAAATATTTTCAAGAAATAGCATTTTCTAGCAAACATTCTGTAAGCTGGATTAAATACAAGGCAGTGTTTCCTCTCATGCTTATAACTGAAATTACTGTATCCTTGAATTTCAGTTGCATGAACATCTATTTTCTGGAGTCCACCTTTTTAACAATGCATTGATACATGTCCCTTTTTTCCTTATCCATTTTACAGCATACCCTGACACTCTTTCTTGATATCTACCATATTAGGTGATCCACATCTTATGTTTCACACATTTTACTCTGTTTTAACTGTGTGCTAGTAATATCACATAGTCTGTACACACTTAAACGTTTTAGCAACGCCAGGGCTATTTTACTTATGCATGCCCTTTGTTTCATTCATTTGTTATACCACAAATTATTCTACCTCTTAGAGAATAAACCATCTTTCCAAAATCACAGTATGTGGTTATATTTTTCAACTCAGAAACATAATTATCCATAGTCTGTAAAACTCTGCACTCTTCTTAAGAACAAATTTATCTAATAACTGGCACATTCTTTCTGGGCTCAGAATAATTATTGAACTTAACTTTTTGTGATGCTGTTTTGCTTTTCTTATGATTGAGAAAAGTAACAAAGTGAAATTGCTTTATCTCTTCTTCCCCAGCAGTATCTAGGAATGTTGCATTCTATACCAAATGAGGCTTCTCAAGCAATTCACTTGAAGTGAGAAATAGATGAACATTTTGGATAAAGAACTTTCAGTTTTCATCCACATTTCCTTGCAATACAAGATTTCCAGCTGTATACTTTTCAACAGCAGTTTGAATTATACTTTTGCATTCCAAACACAGAAACTATTGAAATCCAATTCAATTTCTTCACTTCTGTAGACATATTTGTTAAGTGTTTGCATTTATTTCACTAATATCTGACACCATGTCATTCTAGAGGCTTAATAACTAACATTTAGATGTATAATATGTAGCTTGACCTCTGTGAAGGTTATATTACAGCTTAATTCTGTAGAATAATGTATCACATGACATACAGATCACTAATGCTAGCTCATTAGAATTAAAGTTATATACCCATGTCAAACAAATAAACTGAAGATCCAACCACGATGTAAAATCCAATACAGAAAGTAAGAGATCCAAACGAATTCTGAAGCTGAAGCAAAACCTTCTTTATTTTGACATGAAAAATGTGGTAAGCGCTTTCACGTAGGAATACCCACGCTTCATCAGGCAACATTATGTAAAAAACAAGCTCTTAAATACCTCCAAAGGCGGGAAATCATTCAATTAACAACCAATTAATTAAAATATATCAGGCTAGTATAAAGGTAAACTACACTAAAGAGCACTATAAGATCACGTAAATATAAAAGTGCATTGAAAGCTGTGCAAAGCTGCATGAAAAATCTTCATTTCAGGGCATCATGTACTTAATAAAGAAGGAATATATTCCTAAACACGTAAAGATGTATACAGATTTAATAAGGAGATACACATCTAAATACAAGCAAAGTATATAACCAGATAAAAAACTATAAAGGGAATATATCCATATGCAATCAATAAAGTAAAATACTTTTGCATTCCAAACACAGAAACTATTGAATTCCAATACAATTTCTTCACTTCTGTAGACATATTTGTTAAGTGTTTGCATTTATTTCACTAATATCTGACACCATGTCATTCTAGAGGCTTAATAACTAACATTTAGATGTATAATATGTAGCTTGACCTCTGTGAAGTTTATATTACAGCTTAATTCTGTAGAATAATGTATCACATGACATGCAGATCACTAATGCTAGCTCATTAGAATTAAAGTTATATACCCATGTATGAGTGTGATGTGTTTGTGACCAAAATTATCAAATATGACACAGAGTAAAAATCTGAACTCATTTTAAATGAGGGTAATTCATATGCCCCTAAGTTATAGTGACCTTAGACAGATGTATATTAAGAAAGGGGGTTCAGGGCGCAGGGCTCCCTATACGAGAGGTTTTGTGTGTGTGTGTGTGTGTGTGTGTGTGTGTGTGTGTGTGTGTGTGTGTGTATACAAGGCTTTGATTCCCACAGCTAATCTGGTCTTGAAATTCAGTTTTTAATTCAGTTTTAGGAATTCACATGGAATTTGAAATCCCTTTGTCTGCAGTCATGTCACATAATCCTCTGGCAGTGTAAAATACACTAATATAGCAGAAATTAAAAAAAATAATAGTTCCAGTGGGTTCCGTACACTTTTTACTTCTCATTATGGAGGCGAGGATACCTTTTAAAGAAAAAGATCTTCAGTCATGCTTTCAACAATTCAGTAGTTTGGGATCCACTAAGGTACAGAGTTGTGCAGAATGGACAGTACACATTTAAATTCACGGCTATTTCACATTGCACCATAGCCTTGCAAATTTATAATCCTTTTCTAATGAAGGGAATGAGATGTAAGAAATGTTCTGATGCAGGATAACTTTCTAGTAGCCTAGACCATGGTCATCAATGACAACAACATTCTTGAAATAGAATTATCAGAATAAATGCAGGCAATCTAAAGGCAGCAACTTTATTACATGATAGGGTGTTAAAGATCTTGACCTTAGATGTTTTGTAGCATTCTGCAGCAGCATCAGATGAAAGACTCTGAGAGACCCTTAGTGCTCTGCAGTAGTTTGCAGTCATTTCACATGACACACTCTAGGAGACCCCATTCTTAAGCATGCGTCAGTATTCAGAAGCTGCACCATGAAAATATTTAGGAAACTCTCTTTCTATGATCACTGACAGTTTCTAGGAGACCCTAATTCTTATGTGCATGGCATTATTCTGCAGCTGTATCATGTGACAGTCTGTAGGACACCCCATCCTTAAGTGCATCTGCAGCATTCTGCATTGCAGTTTCTAAGAGACTCAACTTCTGGTGTGCTGCAGTATTCTGTAGTTGTGTCACATGACAATCTCTGAGAGACCCCAATCCTGGTGTGCTGTAGTATTGTGCAGATGTATCACATGACAGGCTCTAAGAGTCCCCACTCCAGGTGTGCTGCAGTATTTTGCAGTTATATCACATGACAGGATCTAGGAATCCCCACTCTTGGTGTGCTGTAGTACTGTACAGATTTATCACATGATAGGCTGTAGAAGTCCCATCTCCTGGTGTACTGCAGCATTGTGTAGATGGATCACATGACAGGCTCTAGGAGTTTCCCACTCCTAGCGTGCTGCAGTAGTGCGTATGTGTATCACATGACAGGCTGTAAGATTCCTCACTCCTGGTGTGCTGTATATTGTGCAGACATATCACATGACGGGCTCTAGGAGTCCCCACTCCTGGTGTGCTGCAGTATTGTGCAGTTATATCACATGACAGGATCTAGGAATTCCCATTCCTGGTGTGATGTAGTATTGTGCATATGTATCACATGATGGGCTGTAGAAGTCCCCTCTCCTGGTGTACTGCAGCATTGTGTAGATGGATCACATGACAGGCTCTAGGAGTTCCCACTCCTAGTGTGCTGCAGTAGTGTGTATGTGTATTACATGACAGGCTGTAAGACTGCTCACTCCTGGTGTGCTGCGTATTGTGCACACATATCACATAACAGGCTGTAGGAGTCCCATCTCCTGGTGTGTTGCAGTATTGTGTAGATGTGTCGCATGACAGGCTCTAGGGGTCCCCACTCCTGGTGTGCTGCAGTATTTTGCAGTTATATCACATGACAGGATCTAGGATTCCCCATGCCTGGTGTGCTGTAGTATTGTGCAGATGTATCACATGATGAGTTGTAGAAGTCCCCTCTCCCGGTGTGCTGCAGCATTGTGTAGATGGATCACATGACAGGCTCTAGGAGTTCCCACTCCTAGTGTGCTGCAGTAGTATGTATGTGTATCACATGATAGGCTGTAAGACTCCTCACTCCTGGTGTGCTGCATATTGTGGAGACATATCACACGGCAGGCTCTAGGAGTCCCAGCTCCTGGTGTGCTGCAGTATTGTGTAGATGTGTCACATGACAGGCTCTAGGAGTCCCCACTCCTGGTGTGCTGCATATTGTGCAGACATATCACATGACAGGTTATAGGAGACCCTACTCCTGGTGTTCTACAGTATTTTGCAGATTCTCACATGAGGGGATATAGGAGTTCCCAATCCTGGTGTGCTGCAGTATTGTGCAGATGTATCATATGACAGGCTGTAAGAGTTCCCACCCCTGGCATGCTGCAGCATTGTGTAGCTGTATCAGATGACAGGCTGTAGGAGTCCCCACCCCTAGGATGCTGCAGTATTGTATAGCTGTATCATGTGACAGGCTGTAGGAGTCCCAACACCTGGTGCACTGCAGTATTGTGCAGATGTATGACATATAAAAGATCTTGGAGATCCAACTCTTCTTTGAGTTGCAATAATGTACACCATTTGCATTTTTACTTCCGCACTAGAAACTTTAAGAGCAAAGGTTGTTGCAACAAATCAGGAAAGATTTCACAGAGGGGTAAATGAGTGTTTGTGAATCTGTAAGCTGGATATGTGAATTATACACACGATAGTATGAAGATGAAGCACACCATCTGTATCACAGTTGATGGTTTGTTCATTGTATTGGTACACCTAAACCATCTAGTCAATGTTTACTAAATATTTTGTGTTTTGTTCTTTTGTGGTGGCACAGAAAACTACAAACTCTAGATACATGGGAAATTAGGTGATTTTCAGCATGTGAGATAAAAAATGTAAGTTAAGGTTAACTGTTATATTACAGTTCAGAAGACCATGACCTCATCTATACATTGCATTTCTAATTGCTTTGAGCTGATTTGAGAATAGCTCTACCACTTTTCTTGTTTTGCTGTAATGAGAAATTAACATGTCAAGAGCAAAGTTTAGTGCCTTGCCATAGTTTGATAATGCTTTGTCATTTATGGGTCTTTGATGACTATAAACAAAGTGAGAGAGGTATCAAGCTAAGATACTTTTATAGCTGACTTAATCTACATATATGATCAGAGGGACCAGTTCCACCATTTCTGTGAACACTCAGGAAAGCTGCTACATGTATGTAATACACTTGATCCTTGTTAAGGGGTTTAGAAAGGTCATTGTAATGGTAGGGAGTGTGAGGCTAGATTCTCACTTGTTTGACAAGTATGAGTGTGGTATTTCACTACATAAGGTATATGAAGCTAGAACTCTGCCAACTTAATATAATATATTCACGAAGATAGGAAATTATGATAAATACTGACAAGTTTGGTTTAACTACTCTGAATCTAGCATTGTCTACCTAGTACATCCTTCATTAAAAGGAGGATAAATGTTTTGGTGGGGGGGGGTTATATATTTATTTATTTATTCAGTAGCAAGGTAATATGCTAGTCCAAGAGAACCTTTTTAGGCACAGTAATCCGCAAAACATATTCAAATTACAAACACAGTGCTTTGTGGAAACAAAAACAAATAAACCATTTAAACTATACATTAAAGATGAGTGTGGATATCAGGAAACTATTTTAAGGAAGGAATGAAGGCTGCAGAAAGTGAATGAATATAAAAATGCAGTCATGAAAATCCATGCATTTGCATCATTGTTGTATGTGAGTTTAGCTGAATGAGCTAACAGCTTGTGTCTTTATGGGTTGTTAATCCATGTATTATCAGCATGTAGTTAGCTCTTCTCCTTGGGGATACTGAAGCATAAGGTTTTAGTGTCCATGGTTACTAGAAATGTTATGCACTGAAAACTGAACTGCATCTAAGTCATACATTTTCAGAGCAGTCCGAGGACCCTATTCTCTTTTCATATGAAAATAGATGACTCTGTTATAGTTACTCCATAATATGTGGAGATTTAGTACCTAGGGTTCTGACCTACCCAACCTTTCCACTAAGCATGTCCCATTTTTCTTGCAAACAAATGGCTAAGCCTTGAACCTACAACATATTGCCCTCTCATACATTAATGAAACTTGTAGCTGACAAAGCACAGCCATTTATTTCCTGTGCTCACAGCTTTGCAGCATTAAAACAATTCATCGCTATTAAAGTGCTGAATATATATATATATGTTGGTGCTTATGGTTATTTGTTTATAAATAATGCATTTATTGGTGGATGACCTTGCAGCTGGAGTTCAGAACTGCAGCTGCTGACTCAACTTGGGTATTATGGGAGCTCTTTTCTTGTTAAAGCTCTCAAGTCTTTCTGACTGATAACTCTAAGCTTGAACCTTCCAGCTAAATTTAAATGTCTCTCTCTCTCTCTCTTCGCCTTTCTCTTGGAAGAGAGGTCATTCCTCTAAAATGATATATTAATTTATTTAGTTGCTAATTTTAAACTGGGATGCTGAAGGGTGTCTTTGGTAGCATGAATTTTTGCATTTCATTTTCTCTCTCTCTCTCTGTCTTTCTCTGCCTCTCTGCTGTTCTATTCATAAGGAAAACACAGATACTGCATGAAATGTGATCCTGTATCATGGAAGCAATAGGACACAGTGCATCTGTTTAGTAGGAGGCATGGTACCTGATATGTGTACCAGGAGGCATGATGCCTGACTTTCATACATGGCAAATGGGGCCTAGTTAATTTAGGGGAACAATTGTTTCCTGTTACGGAACATTCTAGAAATTTAGCTATCATGGTTTATGAACTTAAATTTGACTAGAAATATTTATTGGATAATATAGAAAGGTTAAAAAACAGAAGACAATAACTGCAGGTAACGGATCCTTCCAGTAAGTTGTTAGTAACTAGCGAAATGCTGCATGATTCAGTATTAGGTTAAATTTTATTAAGTATATTTGTTTCTGGTATAAATAGAACAACATAGAACTGGATTAAACTGTCTTATGAAGCTACTTCTGATGCTAAAGTAAGGGATGGAGAAATTATCTCTCAAAGAGCTCTGGTAAAGTCACCAAAGTAATGCCAAGAAGGGCAAACATATACTTGGAGAGGTTGAGAAATTCAGAGATACCCGCAGACTGAGAAACAGCTAAAGCAAACTTAAGGACAAAAAGGAAAAAAGATCTGTGAGTGCAAGTTATATGATAAAGAGGTCACTAGGATGTTGGATTGGATGGTGTGGAGTGGGTAGACACAAGGAAAATGAATGCCATTCTTTCACTATACAAGGCGCTAGTAAAACATATCTAGAATGCATTGCCGAGTAGGTCTAGGTCATTACAAAAACATATGTGTTGAGCTGGCTGAAAGTGTATTGGGGCACGTAGATGCTTACAAAGAAGTATAACAGAAATATGAACAAGGGTACTTAACTTGCACCGTTTTGATGAAAATTCTGGATCATGACATTAACTCATACTATCAGTCCAGTGTGGTTAACTGAATTAATGGACAATAGACAGGGGAAGAGAAGGAACAGATCACAAATGGGTAGATGAGGATTCAAGCATGACTTATGAAAATATTATTTTTGTACACAAAGATAATACACATCCTTGCTCAGCCTGGGGCACAGAAAATTAAGAGGTACATTTCAGCAAATGGATTCAAGGATACTAGGGATGCTTAGAATGTGAGAAGGAGAAGGACAGGCAGCCGCACAGGGTCTGGTTGCAAAAAGCATGACGACTCCGTGCATCGTTGGTGTTCTTTTGTGCAGCTTGTCTTCAGGCTCACAAGTTAATGTTTGAAAAATGTATTCTGTCCACATTCATTGCAGATTTTTGGGCTTTGATGTCAGTTTCTCAGTAAATCAAGAAATTCTTTTATATCACCTCTATATAGTTACAGCTTTTAACTTCCACAGCTTTTACTTGAAGAACTTCTGAAAATCCACCAGACTCTCCCTTCCAGTTTACCCATTTCATCCAACAATTTCACATTCCTGAGCACATCTTTTTCTGAAAATAAATGTTTTATTATCACACTTTATATTTTGGGAGCCAGTCAATCAATGAAATGCAGTTAAACGAAGATCTGTTAGGTGAAATAGTTATGTCGAAACAACTTTCCCCTTTAGTGGAGTCTTTCCTTTACTCCACTGTTGTGCAACAATGGAGTGCATATATATATATATATATATATATATATATATATATATATATATATATATATTTGGAGGTGTGGGGGCTGTCCAGTAGGGCTTATCTTTGAGGTTCAGCAAATGTTGTTTTGGCATAATTTTTTCACTGATTTTTGACGTTCATTATATCCGAGTTCAACCCATTAACATGAATCCATTATTTTTGCCATATTTGAAAATCTCTTGTGATGTTTTCTGCAGGTTGTCTATACAGAGGTCCTCAAGTCTGTGCTTTGAGCATTACAAACGGACTGTGCATTATGTAAGTGAAACTTGGTGACTGATTTGCTTTGCAGCATGATTAACATGTGATGTCTAGAACTGTATGTTATATTATAGTGACAGTGATGCTCTCAGCAAAAATATGTGCATTGGTGTTATGATATCATTCTATTCATCCGTTTGTCTGTCTGTCTATCTATCTATCTATCTATCTATCTATCTATCTATCAATCTATCTTTCTTTTGCATTTTGATGACTGGATTGTTCCCATTAAGTCAATGGCCTCTTTTCAGAAGAGAACCAAGGTGGAATTCATACTGACTAGTGGACATTTTTGCAGGTATTGGGGTACTTCCCCCACTATTTTCAATAAGTGCCTTGAGATCTTTTACATTCACCTGGGCTACCACCAGCACAGGCTGATGGGGCCTTGATTTAATGCCTCTGTTGCTGCTGTCACACATTATTCACTGTAGTATCCAACTGGCTGTGTCTAACTATTCCACTATTTCATGGTTTATTTAGGTCACTCTTCCACTGAAAAAAAAATATAGTATGGCTCCACTCAAAAGAAAAAAAAACAAAGCAACTATTTGTTTTTTCTTTAAAGCTCACCCTGATTAAGCTAC
This sequence comes from Protopterus annectens, assembly GCF_019279795.1. Lineage (NCBI taxonomy): Eukaryota > Metazoa > Chordata > Ceratodontiformes > Protopteridae > Protopterus > Protopterus annectens. The sequence goes on along the minus strand of NC_056747.1, from coordinate 746,811,452 downwards.
ATTTGGATTTTAGGGTGAAAGTGGAACATTACTAACAGATGAATGCTGTGATACTTCTTTAGTAGAATAATAAAAGCCATTCTTATTAGATGTGACAGACATTGCACTGCATATTGAGATTCAGGCTGATCCTTTTTAAACCATGCTCAACAGGTTCCCTACCAGAATATCAAATGCTCAAAAGAATGAACTATGCAAGTTCAAGCCAGGAAGACAGAAAACCTGGAAACTCAAATGAAACAGGACAAATACAATACCTGCTTTTTTGCAGAGGGGCAAGCCCCCTAGTGCCCCCACATCCCCTGCTAATTATATATAGCAATTCCAAGACTGTACTACATTGGGGAAGGGAGCAGAACCCCAATCCTCACTGTATTGCAATCCCACACAGTGAAGGTCCATTCTGTTTGACCTTCCAGTTTTTTGAGTTTCTGGGCTCGATCTTCTAACATTTCCTCTTTTGAACATTCAATCTTTTCATCAGTTAATCCTATCCTGTCGACTTTGCATACATACCCTGCACTGTTAAATGAAAACTTTAACTATGATGAGATTTACTAAAACCAAAGTAAAATCCACCTGACACATTTCCTCTTTTGAACATTCAATCTTTTCATCAGTTAATCCTATCCTGTCGACTTTGCATACATACCCTGCACTGTTAAATGAAAACTTTAACTATGATGAGATTTACTAAAACCAAAGTAAAATCCACCTGACACATTTCCTCTTTTGAACATTCAATCTTTTCATCAGTTAATCCTATCCTGTCGACTTTGCATACATACCCTGCACTGTTAAATGAAAACTTTAACTATGATGAGATTTACTAAAACCAAAGTAAAATCCACCTGACACGAGCGGAAAAAAACAACTCCAGAAAGGAATCTCCTACACAATTAAATAATCCAGGAACACCATGGCCAGTTTGGTTGGTTAAGCCTTTAATTCACAAGTAGCTTTTCATCTTCAGTGAACCACAGACTTCTTCAGAATAGTCAAATAAAGTAGTTTTATTAATTACGAAACCATTTTATTTAAGGGAGAATCTTCGTAAAAAACTGTCAGAGTAAAACCATCATTGATACTATCATATTAAAAACTTTACAGATAAATATTTAACAACAGTTTATTTAAAATTATTTTAAAATCCAAGTAAAGCGAATGTGTATGAATACAATAAATTATATAAAAACACTTATGGAAAATATCAAATAAATGTATGAATAAATTGATGTTTGATGTTAAATAAATATACCGCAAACTGAACTGTTCAAAAATAAATCATAATTTGTTATCTCTTTGCTTTAATATAGAAACTAGGGAAGTACATTCATTGACGCCTGCTGAATGTGTTGAATCTAACCTTAGCTGCCGTATCAGTTCTCTTTATTCTGTGTAATCCTTCCATGGACCCCCCCCCCCCCAGGTTTTTGTGTTATTTTTTTCTAAAATAATAAACAAAAAGTGTCTAAAACCAGAGCATACCATTGAATGTCCATAAAGCGTATTCTTTTGGTTAATATTTTAGAATGTCATAGTTGTGTTCGTATATACGTTGTCTCAGTTGTCTCTCTATTTCCAACATAAAAAGCTGAACAGATAAATTGATAGGTATGTCCTCCCCTTTGTTAAACAATTTCCACCTTGTGCAAAGACAACTGATTTCAAATTATTATTAAGTCGGGCTTCCTGACACTCTAACGTGTATTTGCATTGACTACAGCTCCTGCAGCTTTTTGTGCCTGTTCTGCTTTTCGATAATGTATGGGACTTCTTCATCTCTACAGTGACTTAACGTCACTAGCTCATTTATAAATAAAATTAGGTATTGGTCCTACTGCGTTTTTCAGCTTGTCATCACTAGTCAGGACGCACCGGTACGTACAATGTCTTTCACAATGTAAGATCCTTTGTTGTACTGTAAGGTGGGGGCCCTGCAATAGTTAGTTGGCTGATCATTCTGCTCTAGTTCTTGGTGACAGGGGTCAATGCTGTTCAAACTAGTTGAAGGCATTTCTTCATTTGAATTGACATTGACAATTCTGAGGGTACCATGGTCTAAACCTAAAAGAGGACAATATCTCTTTCCCCACCCTTTTGAGAACTTGCCGTTACTATATGTAACCATAGAGACCAGGTATTGTCTTTCGATAAACATATTTTCTAATTTGTCCTTCTCCATGTCAAATAATTTCCTATCTGAGACCATACTTACTAATCTAACCTAACAATTTGTTCTATCTTTTCAGCTTTTTATGTTGGAAAATGGAGAGCAACTGAAAAAACATATAAATGAACACCACTATGACATTTTAAAATGTAATCAAAAGAATGCCCTTTATAGACATGCAATGGTATGTTCTGGTTTTAAACACCTTTTGTTTATTATTTTAGAAAAAAATAACATAATCCTGGGGGGGGCAGTCATGGAAAGCTTACATTGATGTAAGAGAACTGATATGACAGCTAAGGTTAGATTCAACACATTCAACAGGCATCAGTGAATGTACTTCCCTAGTTGTTATCTTAAAGCAAAGAGCTAACAAGTTATAATTTATTTTTGAACAGTTCATTTTGAAATATATTTATTTATTTATTTAACATCATACATCAATTTATTCATATATTTATTTGATATTTTCCATAAGTGTTTTTACATCATTTATTGTATTCATGCACATTCAATTTACTTGAATTTTAAATAATTTTAAATAAACTGTTGTTAAATATTTATCTGCAAAGTTTTTAATATGACAGTATCAAAATGATGGTTTTACTCTGACAGTTTTTTAGGAAGCTTCTGCTTTCATAACCAACTAAACTACTTTATTTGATTAAATTATTTTATTGACAAACTGGTATATAAGTAAGCATTTGGCTATTGTTGTTTTATTCTGAACTCTGTGGTTCACTGAGGATGAAAAGCTACTTGTGAATTAAAGGCTTAACCTACCAAACTGCTTGTGGTGTTCCTGGATTATTTAATTGTGTAGGAGATTCCTTTCTGGAGTTGTTTTTCCTGCTCATATCAGATGAATTTTACTTTGGTTTTAGTATTTTGGATTTGAATTTTCCCCCTTTGGATCCGCCTCATTTTATTGGTTTATAATAAAATTTAAGTTGATCATTTTTAAGCTTCCTTCTCTTCCTTTCTCTCTTCTCTTATCCTTTGTCTTCTTTTTCCCCTTTTAACTCAATTTCCTAATCTCCCACCAACTGCAAAAATCTCTTTCCTTTCTCTTAGTCTTTTGTCCATATTTAAAATGCTTAACATCTCGACCATTTGTTATCACTACTGATTGTATTTTACTAGGTGTTCAATACCTATGATTGTTTTGTAATATTCACTGTATGATTTTCTGTTCTGACGTTATTTATCCTGTATGCTGATTCTGCTATTTGTTACTGCCTTTCATGTCATAAGATTATGTAGTCTATTAGTTGAACTACGTATGTTGGAGCTTTTCTCCCCGGGCCTTGGCTGAAAATGGGATTCATGCCCAGTCAGACTTTCCCAGTAAACAAATGCCAAATAAAATAAAAAAATAAAAATGTGGTACAAACAGTAAGGTGCATCTGTCAAGTGATTCATACAGAAATCCAGAATAGTGCCTTCAGAAGGGAAAAGAGTGTGTTTTTGCTCTGTCTCCATAATTCCACCAATTTTTTCAGTATCATCATATATTCTGTTATTACAAAAATCAAATCATTTTAACCAACTTAAAAAGAGTACAAAAGTAATTTATTTTCAGACTTCATGGTCTAATAAATTGCACATTTAGGATGAAACTAAGAGAACTGAGTCTGTCCTCTTTCCAGGGGATGTCTGTGAAGAACACATATTGGCATTAATGACTCTGCAAAAACTTATGTTAACATATTTGAAAAATATATTTCTAATTCACTAAGCTTAAGGATAAAGGCCTACTTCTGATCCCTATTTAGCACTGTAAAACAAGTGAGAACAACCCTGTTCATGTTGCATTTGTTGTATGCACGTCTTCCTCTTTGTCTTCCTCTTTTACAAGTATACCTAAGGCACTTGTAGACCTTTCCCCATAATGGACCTGTCACTCAATATGGAGTTATAAATCTTTTTGAGGTAGAGTACTTGTGGTCGTGCAGAAGATGGCATGGGACAAGGTGTATTCCTCAGTATGACCCCATACACCTTCAGATCCTCTCGTCATCCTCCGCATTTCAGAACTCATTTAATAGTCACAGATTCCGGGTCTATTGCAAGTGGTCAGTTTGGTCTGAAAATATTCTGTTGCTTGGACTACCAACCATACTAGAGGTTCCCAATTAGACTGCCAACTGAGGATTGTTGTCAATGTTCCATTGACAATCATGCAGCTGAAGTTTTAGATAATTCCACTGAAAGTCCACTAGAACACCTACAATTTGGGCAAGAGTAACTGATGCAGGATTGCATGTGTCAATGTATGTTCTTAACTATACGCTTCTCTTCTATACAATCGGGCTAATACAAATTGCTGAATCAGTTGTTTCTTTCAGATGCACTGATTCAGTTTTTCCAGGCTTTCCTCTCCAGTTTGGACAAGAATACAACAATATCCTTTGTTGCTTCATTTTCTGTTCTGGCCTCCAAATTACCTAAAGCAGTTTCACAGGTTCAGCATTTATGAATCCCTGTGTTTCCATATGGCCCAGGAGAAACTCTAGGAGTAACAGTGGGCAAATGGCTATATATAGGTGTGCTTCCTAGTTTAAATGCAAGTCTTGTCAGCCATCCAGTGATGCACCATATATAAAATGCACCAGAAACCTTAGGAGGACTATAAACTCTGCATCAGAGTAATGTAAAAAGCAACCATACAACTGTGACTCATTTGGAATGGTTCCTTTAATTTCTAGTTATAAATAGCAACTGCATTCCATTACTCTCCATTTTTGGTCGGTCACTATAATTTGTAATAAGGAAGGGGGTTTAAATAAAGTCTGTGGGGACAACAGAACTAGGTGACCTTAATAAATGAATGGCTCTGCATGTGTAACAGTGTTGCCCTAAAATGCCTATCCTTGTGCGCAAACAACAAAGATAAAGCTTTGAAGAACTTGTTGCCAAAGCCAATAATTTAATCTGTTGAATGTTTTAAAACTATTTAAGCATAGGAAACTCCTGGCACCAGTGTTAAAGAACAGACTCTATTGTATATTTTTCTTGGCACTCAAAAGGGGATCATCCGAGGGGAACATCTTGATCAGTGGCAACAAAGTATTACTTATTTTCACTTTCCACTCCTCTCAAGAAATTTCTCGCAAACTTATGAATTTATGTACATTTGCTGACTGTAGTAAATGACAAATGTAGCCAATATTTTAAAACGCATATCAAAGCACAGCTGCCTTTCATTCCCCATCACATACATACAGTTTCTCTGCCTGTTAATATCTTGCCAGAGATTTTTTGGCATGCTGCTCCAAAATGGTTGTTTACCCTTGCACTAGACATTTTAACCTTTTTTACTGCTCTGTGGTATTTATCAATCCATCAGTCAGCCTAACCGAGCTTAAAAAGTAACTAAAATAGTGACCTGTTCTGTCCAGTGCAGCTCAGTTACACTTGTGTGTGTGTGTGTGTGTGTGTGTGTGTGTGTGTGTGTGTGTGTGTGTGTGTGTGTGTGTATGTGTGTGATTTTGTGTGTGTGTTTAGTTTTTATGCTATTGTGTACTCAGCATATATGATTCTGCTTCTCAGGCAGTCTGCTGCTTGTCTCTTTTTTTACTTCCCCACCTCCTGTTTCTGTATATCTTTCCTAATCTCACCCATCTCTCCTACTAATCTCCTTAACCTTTATTTACCCTGCCATCTGCTTCTCCTCTTCTTTCCTTTACTGTCACCTTCTTGTATATTAGTATTTGCTTGCCTCTGGGTATCCTAATAATTGTTTGAAAACTAGCTGCTTCACTAAATGCTGTGTTTGGGGTTTACACCTTTCCCCGAAGTACATCAGTTTCAGAGTTAATTTATATTGAGTTTGAGGAATGTAGGGACTTGCTCCTATCTCTTTGTAAATGAATGACTCAATTATCATTGAAGGTTTTTTTTTTTTTTAGCAAAAATGATAATAGGGCTATTGTTGCAGTTTGTCTAGGGCTCTACTATTCAGTTCTTGGAAAGTATTTGCTTTGCATCACTCAAAATAATTATTCCCATGTTCTTTTGGAATGCAGATTTAATGTTTATCATATTATGATTTTTTTCAGCTGAAGCTATAATTTCTCAGCAGTTCACTCCCATTTCTTACCTGATGGCCGTTGTTACTGCTGCTCTTTTTACTGGTCTATCATTCTTATGAACTAGATTGCTGGCACTGAGCATCTTGTAACATAATATGGAGCAACACTTTACAGAGAGGAGGTCATGTCAGTTAACTAGGATTCATCTATATAAGAATATGCAGCAGACCTGGCTGATGGAACTGCAAACATTCAGAATTGAACACATGGATACCACATACCTTAAGAAGGGGTTAAAGTCTCCATATCTCATGGCAATGGGTTGTATGACATGTTATACACTTAAAACGGGATGCAGGGCACTGTATACCCTAAGGATGGAACACACAGATACTGCTACCTTGAGAAGGAGATGGAAACTTCTGTATGCCTTGGCAATGGGATACACAACACTGCTTACACTGAAAAGGGGATGCAAAATCCTGTATACTTTGAGAAGGGGGCGCAGGACACTATATCTTAACAGTGTGCTACAAAAAAATGTATAGAGTGGGAAAGGAATACAGGACATTGTGTAGTTTGACAACAGCACACGTGGCTATTGCACCTGTACTTTGGTAAAGGGTACATTACACTGCTTATCTTGACTGTGTGCTACAGGATAATGTATTCTCTGAGAAGGGGATGGACCGTGCCTTGAGAATGGAGCACATGGATACTGTGAACCTCAAGAAGGGGTTGCAGGACATTGCATATTTTGGGAATGGGATACAGGATGCTATATACTTTCAATTGGACATTCAGGATACTGTGTACCTTGGAAAATGAATGTATGTATACAGCTCCCCCTAGAAATTAGATGTAGTACACTGTATACCCCAAAAACTGGATGCATGGACACTATATTTCTTTAGGACAGGAAGTATGCATATTGTCAACCTTGAAAATGGGACACTCGACAGTACATACAGTGAGTAGGAATGCAGAATATTCCTGAATGGATTAAGACAACATATGGATATTTGTACCTTAAGATGGGGTGTGTGACACAATATACCTATGACAATGGACTGCAAGACAAACTGTACTTGGAATGCATCTTCCCAAAATATGTTGATTAATTGGCTACAATAAATTGTCTACATATTTGTTATATTTACAGTTTTCCTTGTGGCCCAGGTTGTGGCAGAAAAGGATCAGTTAATTTCTCGGTTAGCAAATTAATACATTAAATTACATTCCCTGGTCACTTCTGGAAACATGTTGGGAGATATTGGTATACCTCCTGACTAATGTTTACATTAACCCCTCATCTTATTTGTCTTGCATACACATGCTCTTTGTGTCTTTGGGGGGGGGGGGGTTGCTGTCTCTGTGCACAAGTGGGTTCATGTTACATGTTGATAAGACAAGAACAAATAATCTAATTTTCAGCATATAGAGGTGCAAGAAGACACAAGATAGTTACCAATTATGAAACTGTACTTTCCCCTAACTGTTGAAATTTTTAGGGATGCCACATTAATTCTGGTAGATATTGGCTGCATTCTTAAATGCTCTGGAGAAATGTAATTGTTGAAGTAATAGGAATTAACACCTCTTTAACTGCAGTGAATGTAGTTTAAAAATGTAAAAAAAAAAAACTTGATTAGTCAGTTTTAGTAATAGACTACTATGTGATGTAGTAAAAATACAGTGCCCTAACTACAGTCACATCCATCATGTAATACTGCTTGTAAGGGGATATAATTCAATCCTATATACTTCTGCTGACAAGGTTAGTTCCACTAACTTGTGGCTTTATGCTTTATTTAAATGTCTGTCAGTATGTAATCAAGTTTGTATTTATTCATAGTCTGTGCTTGACTGTGCAGTTCTGTTGCTGCTTTCTTATTGGTGGTTTTTCATCCACTTTGGTTTACTTATGAGCCATGTAAACTTTTAAGAGATTTTTCTTGTAGTAAGCATTACTCTGGTAAAACAGGTTCAAGCACTGAACTCCAGCTTTGTAAACTATCAGCAGAACTAAGTAGCTGTAGTGACTGTTTCCTGTATGTAGGGCTCATGCTACATGTTCAGACTGTTGTGGTTTCCATAACATAGCTGTTTTCATTCAGGTTTGTTGTGCCTTTTCTTGGGAAGAAATCATTATGGCTGTTAAGTGAAGTAGCAGCATTGGGAGTAGTTCACCTGGAGCCTGTTTTCCCTGTATTCTATTTGTTTATATTTTGGGTCCTACTTCTATTTTTTTAATAAGGGCTCCTCATGGATCAATAAGTAAAAAGATGTAAACAATTTGTGTTAGTGACACAGCAGTTAGTGATGTAGGCTGTGCTCTCTCATTTTTAAAGTACATAGTGAATTTGAGGTTTTCATTGTTAGAAGTATATATGCTTGATTACGTTACATATAGCCTATCAGATGAAATTTTCATTTTTTTTTTGGGGGGGGGTGCTGCAAGAGTTCTCACTACTAGACAAGGTTAGTATTTTGCACTCACTTATAATTTCTTAACCTGCATGATGCTCTTGCGTGGGAATACTGAATCTTACAGAATAATTTTTCTCAGATATGGGGTGACTTCGGAGATAGTTTTATAAACAGGGTATGATCACACACTTCCAGTGAACAATGAGACTTGTTTCCTATCTTTCAATCCAACAGCAGTATGGGATTCGGGTCTATATCATATGAGCGAATCGCACAAATTGCAAACGCTCATAATATCGAACATACCGGACCTCAAACTTCCTATTGTGGGGGGCTGCACCCCCCACACCCCCCGATAAATATATATTACAACTCCAAGATCGCACTACAGTGAGGAAAGGGAAAATATCCCATTCTTCACTGCACTGCAATCTCAGAAAAAAACACTTCAAGGTCCAGCACATTCGATATCATGAGCTTTCGCAATTTGTGCGATTCGCTCATATGATACAGACCCTGGGATTCCATCCTGCAGTTATTCTGTGTACATTGCTTTTAGATTAGCCATTCAAAACCTCAGAATAAGCTTTCTGTTGATACAGATGTGCAATTTCAAATCTAAACTAAAAGATTCAGATCTAGTTCCAATTAACTGCTTTTTCCTGGGTTCACCTGCCAGCCCGTCCTCTAAACCATAGCTGCTATCTGCTAACTCTGCAAGAATGCCTTCTAATATCTTCTTGTCCTTTGTTTTCTTGCATCCTTTTTATTTCTGCTCAACTGCAGCATTAGGCTCAGTTCTCTCAGCCCTCCTGTGTATATCTTGTGAGTATATGCCCCTTAGCCTCTCAGGTGATGCTGGACATTATCTAAAAGAAAGCATGTTTGCAACATAGCCGTTGTTATGATTTAACAAGCAAGAAGTATCTTGTATGAAAGAAAACCAGGCCCTGGTTTCAGTGAAAGGTGCCATGCTATACTGTAAGCTTTATCTACTGTTGCCAGCTCTTGGAATTCTTTTATCTTATGACCAATGAATGCATAGTTTTGTTTTTGTGTGGTGATCACATTGGTTATTTCCTACAGCAATTTATGTCTGCCTCTGTTATCTCTTTAGGACCCTGGTCTGCTTTTAGGAACAAAAGTAATATGTCAGTTTGTCCTGCCTGTGAAGGTCAAAAAGTGAACAGCATGTTGTCTCCTTATCGGTAGAAGGGGGGTTAGATTTTTTCCCAGTGACCAGTTGCTTCTTGCTGCATACTAGGAATACAATATGGCTTCTTTACTGAGGCATGGCAGTAGGGCATCCGAGGAGAATAGATATGAAAGTTTGCCTCTACTCTAACTGTATACAGGTATGGAAGAAAGTTGTTAGAGGAGAATGCACATGAAAGAGTGCACATACCCTCATTATATTTCTTTTGCAGTTAACTTAAAGGATTATGGCTATGAACTGCTCCTGTGGTCCAGGGTTTGATTCCCTCAGTCTCCATGAGGTCTACTATAAATCACTTAACCGGATAATGCCCCTTGGCTGACTTTGAAAAAGGTCCATGTGGATCAGTGTTTTACCCCAATTAACAAATATATTAAGGTATGGGGTGCAGGAGATAAACAGTTTTAGCCTTAGCTACTGTAATAGATGAAAAGCTCTGTCCCTCTACTCAGTATTCTACAGACTCTTGAGGGATAAGCTGTGCTTAGCCTTCCATGCTATTAAAGACTCAGCACCCTTTGAATTAATTCATGTAAATAAAACCACTGGTACAGCAATGCCCACCAGATGACATGACCGGTACCTAACCCAATATGTGCCCCATTTCTGAAATAGGCTGTCCTTAACAAGCAAGTAGAGTATACTGCAAACTTTAAAATGACTCTGTATCCCTGAATGGATGAATGCAAATGTTCACTTGTGTTATGTGGAGAAATCTCCTTAATGGGGGGCAGTGTTAGTATCTCTCCAGTTCTGGGTGACATGGCATAGCTTCATTAGCCTTATACAAAAGCATTTTGAGAAGATGTCTAAAAAAAATAAATGGACATGTGCTGTCAGTATCCAGAAGCATGCCAAAACAGTCTCACATGAAAGGCTATGCATATTATATATATATATATATATATATATATATATATATATATATATATATATATATGGTTCCCCTTTACAATCTCACAATACTGAAAGCTCGAATTCCAGTATCTCGAAACTATAAAACCAAACAGCCCACAATCCCGAAACACACAAACACGAAAAATAAAATCCCAAACATTCATAAACCATACACCACACAACACGCACACCATTCAAACCACAATACACAAACTACACAATCCTACACTACATCTACGCAGGGGGGCAAGCCCCCCCTGCATCCCCTCATGTGGAGGGCTCTGCCCCCACACACACACACCCACTTATATATATACCAACTCCGAGATCGCACTAACAGTTAAGAAATGCATCACTCACATGCAAACATTCCACACTCGCTCACACACAAACACACATCACACATACACAAACACATCCAACACTCACACTCATACTGTCACCTCCCTACCCTAACCCACATGCACAACTTACAACACTCACTTACCTTCACTTCCGTAAAACATCCCGGCCAAATACTTCCCGTCCCGTTGCTGCACTGCATAAGCTCAGATTCGAGATATTCGAATTCGCGCTTATGCACTTTTGAGATTTTTCATTTTCACCTTTACACTCCCTAGATACTAAAATTCGAGCTTTCAGTGTTTCGGGATTGTAAAGGGGAAATATATATATATATATACTAGCTGTACCTGGCTACGCGTTGCTGTGGCTCAGTCTGGTTAAATGGAAAAGAAAGAAAAGAGAAAGCGCACTTTTCTAATATGTTTAATTTCACAATGCTTGTGGGTATACAATATTTTTTGTTGTTCCATTGTCAGTGCAGATATAGAAATTGTCTGGTTTGCTGACTCTAGAACACGCAACATATAATTGTCCATGTGAGAAGCAATCCGATCTAAACCGCACAATTCTAAAGATTGGCCCTGAGCTTTGTTGATGGTGATTGCAAATGCCAATCGAATTGGGAATTGCAATCTCTTAAATTGAAATGGCATATCCGTTGGAATCATAGGAATGCGAGGAATGAAGACATCTTCACCTTTGAAAGGTCCTGTCAAGATTGTTGCTTCTGTGATGTTGCTCATTAATTTGTTTACTGCAAGCCGCATGCCATTGCAAAGCTTTGGCTGGTTGATATTTCGCAACATGATAATTGGCATGCCGATTTTCAGTTGCAGTACGTGCGGTGGCATCCCTGGCAGATTGAGTGAATTCAAAAATTCTGTTGGATAATTAACCGCTTCATCTGCTTCCACAACAGTGTCGACGGACTTGTATGTGACTGCCTCCCCTTGAATGTTAGACTGAATAATATTGTTAAGTTCGTAGACGTCTTTGTTCTTGGCCGCAAGAATAGCTCGTTCAGTCAGCCAATCGTGATTCTTATAATTGGTTTGAATATTGGTAAATACTTTTTCAACCAATTCTTCTTTTGACATCACTAAATTGCAGAAGTTATGAGGGAATGAAATTCGTCCTGAGGTCAGATCAACCGGCACCTGTCCGTTCCCAATTTCCAGCAATTGATGTGAGAGTATCTCAGCTGATCGATCGTTTTGCAGCTGGACATGCATATTTGTAGTTAATTTTAACATCTTTACATGTCGCCACAAAGTAGAGTATTTCAGGCAAGCATTTATTTTGTCCGCTGGTGTCGATCGAGGAGAACAAAGCAGATCTGAAGCTGCAGAACGCGATCGCTGTGCTCGCAACCGTGCATCCTCAAGTCTGGCTGCATGTCGCTCTGCTGCTTCCTCGACATGTATTTGAGCCATTCTTTCTCTGTTTCACCCGTTCGCTGATGCCCATTCTTCCTCAGTTTGATTTGCAATTACTCGTCGCACTGCTTCCACTCCGCGAGTACAACGACCTAAGTTTGATCTTTTGCGAGGCATTATTTGGATCAACTAAAGCAGATCGATTGCACTGAAAAAGAAGAAAGAAAGTTATAACAAAAACATATAAAATTGCATATTTGTATACAAATATATAGAATCCATAGTAGGTATATAAAAACACATGCGTATTCGAATGCAGCGTGTGACATCTATATAATAGTAGATATATAAAAACATGCGCGTATTCGAATGCAACATTGTGTAAAAATTTCAAAGCAATCGGTTAAGAACTTTCGGAGATTTAAGATTTTGAACAAACGAACATTTACATTTTTATTTATATAAATATATAGTGTGTGGTGTGTATAATATGTGTGTGTGTGTGTGTGTGTGTGTGTGTGTGTGTGTGTGTGTGTGTGTATAATATGCATGTGTATTGTGTGTGTGGATGATGTGGATGAAGTGTATCCATTCTGGAGCAGTCCATTATTCCATGTAACAAATCTTAAAACAACAAACACATTTTATTTTATTTTTATTTTCATTTGATTACAGGGCCGGAACACTGATCACAACTAACCGTTTACAGGTACTGCCTGGATGAAATAATTCACAAAAAGAAAAAAAAAAAGAGAACAGAGCGGTATTACATACCAAAAACAGACCCAGTATGCAGACTGAAAGATTCTGAGGAAGATGCACTTCTCTAGGTTAGGTAGACTGGACTGTAACCTGGGATCTGCTACCTGCTGTCCACTTTCCTGAAACTCTTTCTTTGTAAGTACAGAATGCTGTACTGAAGGTGATACTTTATACCCTTACACTTCTTCCCAGAGACGTTTTCCATAGCTTGATGCAAAGCTCTATGGGCTTCACACATGCAAGCCTTAGGGCAGGCAGATGCTTTACAGACCCAGGGAACTGGGCAGCAGATTCTTACATCAAAGTACACAAATTATAGATGAAGAAATGGATTCAAATACTGGCATGGGAACTACTAACATGCTGTGGATTGTATGCCATTGTAAATGATGCCAACTTAAGTCAGTATCCTACTTAAAATAATCCATCCTTGGCTTAGTGTTATACTTTCATTTTGTTAATGACTTTTTGATACCTTTATTACAAGAACAAAGTTTTTCTTTATTTATAATTGCCTATTTCTGTATTTTATGAAACAGATAAAAGTTCTGCTCTCTTGGTAATCTCTGCAAGCAAAATAATGGTGAGCTAAATGCTCACTGTCCAAATAGGCAAGATAATGAAAGTCACATTTAGGTGGTTGGCTGCATAATTTCAAAACAACAGTAATATTATATTACTAAAGTTCATATTTGTAAAATCATAGGGATTTCACAGATGTTCCAGCTATTGAATAGAATACATGAAGAGGTTAAATAAATCTTTAGTATAGGTGTTATTATGGCCATGTAACTGTGGTATTGGAACTTGGTCGCAGTGGTGTTAACCCATAACCTCTAGTGACAGTAGTGTTGACCCATAATATCTGATGATTCATAAGTGACCCTTTTGATTTGATGGTGTACTGCGTAGCTACTGTCTGTAAGAGATGTATAACAGATGTCTTCAGTGCAGTGTGATAGTTTTGTTATATAATCTTTTTCAAGTTTATGTGCTGAGGCTTCTGCAGTGTACCATGCAGTCTGTACAGTGCTAGCGGTGGTGATGGGGGAGGGGGGGGCTCTGTTGGGAATATAATCTTGTGATTAAAATAGGTTTCCTCTGCACTTTCTTTGGAAGCCGGCTGACAAATGAAAAACCTAATATGTGTGTGTTTTATAAAACTGCACTAGGTCACTGTGGTAATAAAAAGACAAATGGTGTTGTCAAGGTAAACACAGTTCTAGAACCAGCACAAAGGGTAGCAACATTTACTGCTTAGATGCACTTTTTTCTAATTTGGTCTGCTCTGAATTGCCTTCTACCAGTTTACAGCTATAACTATATCTCTGGTTTGTTTACCAGTCTGTCAGTACAAAACTACCCAAACTATGTGTTTTTGTGGGGTTGCAATTAAAATGACATGAACATATTCTGTTCCAGTGAAAGTATTGATTTTCCCACTTTGCAATGCAAATTATTTTGTGACGTACAAAAGCATGAATGATCCCAAGAGATCTGTAAGGAAACTCATGTCCACTTATGTAGCATTCATCTTTGTGTCTCATATTGCTATCACTGCCTGCCTGAATTCTACTCAGAATGTCGCTGAAGCAGATTATATTGTAAATAACTGCACCTGCATCTGTTATCCTCTAAGTCTAAAGCAAAGTTTTGTTACAGATGAGGTCCAATAGTTTTAGAAGTCAGTACAGATTGTTAATGTGACCTGGTTATCAGATCTTACATTCACCACACTGATGACAAATTTCGTAAATATAGTATCTGTATCTTCACCTGCAATTCAGCTGTAACACCCCCACTCTAAATCATGACATCAGGTTTGCCAGATGTATTATTCCAAATAGTCATTCAAGTAGCAGCCAGCAATATTTTTTAACAAACCCCAGAGTCTGGATATTAGAAACACTGATTGGCAGGTGAACTAATTATTATACACTTCAGTGTGAACATAATCAACCTGACCAACAGCAGTGCGCTTCATTAGAAACTCCCATATGAACACAGGAACTGCTTTAACATATTTTAAGAAGTCATCAATCTTTTTATAAAATATTGTTATTTTACCAGACATTTTTAAAAATGTACTTTGTTTGTACAAAGCCCAATTGTTCTTCTAGCAGCAGTAGAGATTGTATTCCTGACTATGACATCAGTGACTTGAGTTTGATTACCAAACCCTGGAGCTGGAAGAATGGATGTGAGGTAGTTTCTGGCTACCTCCTGGTTGAGACCAGTAGTGAACCTACTACTAACCAGTAAGAATCAGTGCACAGCAGGGACACATGAGGTGGCATGGCATGGACATACACAGGATACACAAAGAGACTTCTGGCACTCCTTACTTGGGGATGACATTTCCTGTAACTGAAAAAGAGAATTTAGATGCGTCAGAAAAATATCTTGCCTCTGAACAAGCATGAACCACTAAAAGCCATAGGTCATGTGATTTGGGGATAGAAATGACCAAGCTGTCTTGTTTTGCAGTTAGAAACACAAAAATAGACATTTGACCAGCTAGTTCACTCTTTCTTCTTCTTACATGTGATAACAACAGAGTCCTTGCATAATTCTGATCTTAGTCTCACTTTCTAGACACCGGTATTCTTTCATACTAATCTCATGCATTTTTTAAAATATTTTTGTTAGTCCATCCAGGCAGCTGATCACCAGCTGCACCTAAGAGCCTCTAAGCATTCTATAGGACTAACAGACCCTACAGTCTTCTCTGGGCCTTCTCTAAGCAATGTTCGGAGCTGGTGAGGAGACGGAGGTATGTCAGGGCATCATATTGCTGGTGAAGATGATTGTTTTGTTATGCCCCAAATTATTTCTCCTGTGCACATAAATATTGTCTTGTGACAAACATGCAGTGACCATGATGGCATATCATCCCTCCCTTGCAGCTCAGCCAATAGCCTCTCTCCTTGAAGAAAGTGCCTCCCGCACATCCCTGACTTCTTCCAAAGGGCAACAATGAGTTGTGTTCATGTGCACACCATCCCCTCCAAGATGGGTATGTCCATCCTCTCTTGCCAGCGCCTCAGATGCCTGAGCCAGTAACTGAACCCAGGTCACCTAGTAGGGCTTTATACACCTATACCATGGTGCTGACAATCTCACTCATATTTTATTGCTTTCACTGTCATCATAACTCCTCATCCTCCTCCTGTAAGACTATTTCAAATGCCTTTCTCTGAAGTAAGTTTTTCCCAGTACTTGTCTCAATCAGGTTTATAACACTGTCACACATTCTTAAGTACCTTTTTGATTGAAACATGCTTCTGAAGAGAGGGAGACAACATTTCTGTAACTACTGTACAGCAAGCACCCAATGTCTAGAGCACAATGGCTTATGGGAGACTACTGGCTTACACCAAACAGCAGAAACCTAGAAGCAATAACACAAGGAGGAAAACTGAAAACACCAGACATTTTCAAAACTGTACTTTGTACAAAACCTGAAGCTTTGTCTGTACCGTTGAAATACTTAAACATGGCTGTCTGTTAAATTATCATTGTTGAAATGGTTGCATTCAGTGTCATTAAACTTTCAAGTGTGAATAGAAGGAATATATAAACTGAGGTATCTTAGAATTTTTCTTATTCTCCAAAGGGAACGAGGTTCATAAAAACACATTAAAAGTGTAAATCTGTGTTTTAGAATTCAGTGATTTTTTTTTTAAGGAACTATGGTTACATTTTCAAAATATTATGATTCAATTTCTGGTCTGCCACTTCTTATGTGATCATTTATAACAGCTATTCTACCTTCTCCAGATTTTCTGAGTATTATGTATGATAAGGTGCTTAAATGTTCGGAGCCATAAAACATGTAAATGTCTTCTTCTGTGTCACCTCAGTCCTTCTGGTGGGGGGGGGGGGGTTGGCTTCTAGGGTCTGATGCAGTATGCAATATGAAGTTTTACTATATATTTTAGAGCAATACTGTTACCTGCTACTTATTTATGTTTTCAGTTTTCCTCTTTGTGTTATTGCTTGCAGGTTTCTGCTGTTTAGTATAAGCCAGAAGTCTCCCATAAGGCATTGCTTGCTTGCTGTACAGTATTTACAGCAATATGGCACAATAGGGAGCATTTGTTGTACATCAGCACTGCGGTCTGTCAATATGCACAAGGCAAAAAAGCCCAGTATTTTGATTAGGTTCATAGATTAGTACTAGGCTAATTGCCCTTGCGAGTAATTTTTTAAGCCTAGCCAATTATCCCTTGTGAGACTCAAACCCTGCACCTTGTGTTTGTAAGGCAAACATCTTAACCATTAGGTCACCCTCCCAACCCTTGCTGTATGATGCTGTATGAATGCTGTTTTCACACATAAACACAAAGACTATCTTCTTGATATTATATAAAACTATTCAGTTTCATTCGTTTTTTCTTATTCTTTCTTATGTTTTTATAATTAATGACATATTTTGTCGCCTTCTCCTCAATAAACAATACCCAGTTCCTGCTTATTCTTCCTCAGCCCAGTCCAGCTACAAGGTGTTCCAGCATACCTAGTTGGATCATGTTCTTACCAGCAGAGAGAATAAGAACAGAAAGATATCCAAGAGGACAAAATCTTAAAAACAGGGAAGAAGTTTCAACCTTTAAATGCAAAACATTGGAAGCACATATATTAGTGATCACTTATGGAAGTGCACTCATTAGTATGCCAATCTAAGCCTGATACCCCCTCCACTACTTATGTACCTATATAGCACAACATAAATACTGCATATAGAGCTACATTAACTGAGTTTGTATGTTAATACATTGCACATAGGCAGTCATGCTGTGCTTACAAACATAAACTATCTCTGTAGACTTAGTAATTTACTCTAAAACAGAGGATTCATGACAGACTTACAGTGGATTTTAGCAACAGTCTTTTAAGAAACAAATGGTACGCACAGAAGATAAACTTTGAAGCAACGGCAGTATTTGCCCCCCCCCCCCCCAACTAATGCTCCCATCCCTTCTTTGCTGGTGAGTTAACAGAAAAAGAGAGAATTCAACAAGATAGCATGAAGGGAAGCAGGTCACTGTAGCTTTATAAACATATGACCTCGAATGCTGGGATCAGCATATGTATGCTGTCTCAGTGTATGTTGTGTACTGTTATAATTGTAACATTGAAATAGTGCAGTGTGGTCTGAGGCACTTAGGCAGACAGCTGAATGCTGATTGATTATTCACAAGGGGATTGAAACAGTGTCTTGGAGGAAGGTTGTTTAAATTAAATACACTGTCAATCTCTATATATTGGAATTGATTCTGGCCAGATGAGGACAAGCAATTGTCTGCTTCTGACATGTGACAGAGCATCTCGCCTAACGCTGAACATAGAATTCAGTATCTCACTAATACCCCGAGTCTGTCATAAACTATTCCAGTCATAATGTAGTTTAACTTGCTTGTCCAAAACCAGTAAGGGCTATGTCATAAATGGAACTATGCTCCACACTTCTGGACTTCGAGAATCTTCAGAACATGTCATTTTAGAGGACGCAGTGGTGATCTATGCTTTATTCATGTATTGCTGATGTTGAATAACTAGAAAATAATTCCTAGCATTTTAGTAACACTTTTTATTTAGCTAGTTTGTTTTAGCCTATACACATGCAGTCATGTATGGGTATGAAGTTTGCCTTATCTATTTACTGTTTTAACTCTGTGACCCTCTATAATATATCTACGTAACCACAGGGTGAAAGAGAAAGATATTCCCTGTCTCCCTGTGTTGGTGGATTTTTACATACTGGTTCAAAATAAAACATCTCATTTTAATGCGCTGACTCAGTCATTCTTACAGATCATTATTTGCAAACCTGATTCTCTACTTTTCTGCTTATGATTGGCATCATCTGGTGTTTCCAAGTAAGTGTGTACACAAAAATATGCTGATGTTGCTTTTTTCTCTTTGTGTATGCCTAGCTTGCTTGTATTTCACCTCTGCTCCCTCCCTGACAAGTGCAAGTACATGGAACATTCTGACAATTCAGCAGAAAAACTTCTGAAAGGATGTGTTACAGATTGAATGTCAAAGGCAAACAGAAACCTAAAAGTACAGACAATGATGACAGATAATAACTAAAAAGTCTTGCCTCGTTTATTTAACTTTTAACTCAACAATTTCAATGTCATTGTTTTTGTTATCATTTTCCTTACACTGTGGATAATTTGCTTTTGCTGGGGATCCTCTGTGTCTGCCTGCTCATTTTTGCTTCCCATTCTCCCTGCTAGGAATCCTTGCTGTGCCTGTTCCATCCTTGTGAAAAATGTTTCCTTTCATAAATATTATTTGGCTTCTAGTCATCTTATCTTCCTACACTTTTTTCTTTGAACATCTTTCTTGAGAAAGATTATACTACTCCTTTACCCTGTTACTGATGTTTGCATCCACACGTTTACTCTCCAAAATCCAAGTATAGAAATGTTTTATTGCTTCATAAGCTTCTGGCTCAGGCCCTGCATTGTATTTGTTGTTGTTGCCTTTTCTTGAACTATCTGTCTCAGTCATCCAAGATCTGGCAGGCTACTCAGGATGAACTTATTTGAGTTAAGTTGGAGAAAATTCAGACTATTTATGACAACTTGCTAATGTGAAATTACCATTTTAAAATTTGGTATCATCTGGTGTGCAAGGCAACATCTGAGGGATATGATGCATTTATCATTAAGGTTCATTCATTTTCCTTAAGGGCAAATAAAGAGAGAGATTGGTACCTGGGGATCATCTCCATCTGAAGTCAGGATATGTGGGTGCTGATGCATTTATCATTATAACTCATTCACTTTTCTTCATGCTAGAGGGCTTGGTGCCCTTAGATCCATCCCTGATAAAGCCTGGACCTGAGAAACTCCACCTATTTATTATTATGTTCCATTCATTTACCTTAAGGGCAAAAGGAAATTGGTGCCCAGTGGGAAGGGACGGTACAAGTTTATTTTCCTAAGCTATTTTTATTCGCCACTTAGTGCCGTGACTATACAGTTATTTATTATGAGAACGGCATGCTCCCCCCACATAAACACAATCTCTAAATAGCATACTACAGCCTGGCCTCTGTAGTGGTGATGTCTGAAACTAGCCTTCCCACACAATCTCAGCAGATGGACTTTGACCATTCCTCCCCACACCCAGAAAAAGATATACATGTCACTGGTTATTCATTCCATTCCCTACCATGAGTTCTTTGGTACTTCTACAAGTACTCAAACTCAGGTTATTGGCATCAAAGCCAGCCAATCATCTACCATGCCAATGTCCAAAAGTAAATGACCCTGGAAATACTAAGGCACAGTAACACTATGGTGCAAATATCCCTTCCTTTTCAAATGCTGGATTACTTACTCACCTGTCATGAGGTTTGCATATAAACTGAATACAAACAAGACAGTTGTCATGGAAACAAATGGAAATCAGAGGAAGCTTAAAACTGAGAAAGTACTTCCTAGATGTGGTTGTAGAGAAGAGAAGTCTGAATGAGGAGATGAAAGCTAGATTCAGAGGTCCTGCAGCCATCTGGCACAAGGTGTCAGGTGTAATGTGTGACAGAAGAATATCAAAGACGTTGAAAAGAAAGGTGTACAAAACAGTAGTGTAACCAGTGCTAATGTATGACACAGAAACCTGCAAAGGCAAAGCCATTGAGAAAGTTGGAGGTGATGGAGATAAAGTGTTTGAGATTGGTAGGAGTAGGACGCACACTGTGGGACAGACAAAGAAATTAGGATGTCACAGCAGAAGCCAGTGCAGCCCCAGTTATGGAGATGGTCAAGGCGAACAGATTATGGAGGGTTGGTCACATGTGCAGGAAAGCAGAAGACACTTTGGTAAAGCAGATTTGGGAGAGACAGGAAGAAGGCAATAGGAGACAAAGATATCCGGACAAGAAATAAAAGGATTGTGTTAGAGAGGACCTAAGATGGGTGAGCATGATTATTGAAAAAAGAAGGAGAGTGGCTCTGAATAGTGAGAAGTGGCGACAGTTGTCAGGGCATCCCAACCCCATATAAAATGGTTAAAAGAGGATTAATTATGATGATGAGCATATGAAGTGTTACAAGAAACTGTACTTCTATTGGTTAATGCATAACAAGCAGAAGTTTTTTTTCAGTTTACTGAATGGATGAGAACATTTAGAACCGTTTATTTTCTTATTTCTTGCTTCATTGTTATTTATTTGCTATGTGTGCTGGGTAGGAGTTTGATACACCTGCCACTTAATTGCAATTTCCTTAATCATTTACTTGAATTCTAGTGTCCATGTACTACTTGTCATTATCTACCAACATCTGCTTGGACATACCCTTGGCTAACTGTCTGCAGAGGAAGGATGTGGGAATGAAACCTTTAGCTACTGGACACATCATGCTCTTTCAAAATATATCAGTCAACCCTATATGCTGTTACACTGCTGTTTAGATTGTCTTCACTTTCTCTACAGTGTACTCTATATCATATGTTCAGTTAATTCAACGCTGATGAATATTAGATATAGTTTTGTGGTCCTCCTATCCTGGGGGAACCCACTTTATAAGCCATGTATAAGATTCTGCCCTAAGTACTTTATTTTATGCCTTTAAGTTCCAATGGTTCAAGAACACATGGTGGTACTTATCAGCATTATTTTAAAATTCATGACCCCTCACTTTCTAAGTTACAGTGCAACGTGTTATTTCATAATTATTTCCAAAAATAAACCATTTTAAATCATATAATAAACATTTTACTTGTGTTAGATTATGAATATATGTTGTCTGCTCTGTTATAGGATCATAGGAAGTTAGTAGGCTAATGGCCCTAGGGCCCTTACAAGCCTAGCCAGGTTTTACCCTTATTTCCATGATCAGCACCTAATGCCCATGTCCATGAGGGACACTGGTGGAACGTCTAGGGTGAATTTACAGTTACCCATCCAATCATCTAGATTGCATTTGAAGAGGGCCATGGAATGGGGTTTAAAAAGAACTACAGGCCATGTATATGGCAAACTAATTAGAGGTAAAAGGGATAAGTACCCCACCATAGCTGCCCTACAGAGGGCAGATTGCCACATGGTTTGTATACTGCTTGGATTGTCTTAGGTGGTAATGGTGGTAGAAGGTAGCAGGAAGCACTAATGCCACATTGGGAGCTTTGTTTAAACAGGCACGCTGACATGAAGTATATGCATGCTGGTCCAAATTGATGAAACAAAAGTGATGAAACAAACATAAGCCAACTGGATGAACTAAGTCTCTTGTGTTACTTCACTTATTTGGACACCCTTCCACCCACTCACCCAGTAGCTACCACAGCAGGTAATATAGATGCATGAAAGGCATGTGGTACTAGATGCTAGGCAATTAGTCATTTAAACATTCTTATTAGAAAGTGGAGGCATTGGTGCACCTTCTTGACCAGTTGGCTGATGTTTCCCAACCACGAGAGATCCTCTGATATGTGTGTTTTTAGTCTGTTCCTTATAAATTTGTGGTTTTCTGGCAAATCACTGGGATGATTTGGGATTAGAGTCACTAAATAATGGTATACATTTGAGTTTCAGACTTCATAGCCCTCAGGAAAATGGATACTAACAAAAATCCTGTTATTCTAGCAACTTTCTAAGTTTCTAAGTGTAATATTTAAAATGTGTCCCCCCCATTATGTCAGGGCTTGCCCAGATTTCTTGTGCTAAGAGGTTGAGAGGCATGCCCAGCATCATTTTGTGCTGACTACTTCTAACATTTACAGCACCTCCACATGGGTATATTTAATGTCTGGACTACCTGTGTTAAATGACATTCTTTTCACATATGTATGCACAGCTTCCAAAAGACACACCTTGTAGTGCAGATGAAGGGGATGTAAGTATAACGTGTGCAGTAAATTGAACAATTAAACAATCTCCACAAAAAACAGCAGTGCCATAACGTGAGAGTCTGCACAGCATTATAACCCCCATATCTCAGTCCTGGCATTTGACAGAGTTATATTAGTAGTAGGCTACATAACGGGGAAGAAACAAATAGCACCTTGAGGAGGAAATGTTTGCTAGAGTTGTTTTGTGTGTGTGTGTGTGTGTGTGTGTGTGTGTGTGTGTGTGTGTGTGTGTGTGTGTGTTTCTGCATCTGTCTGTCTCTGTGATGGGGTCAGGGAATTGGGTATGTGTTTGGTCTGCAAAGACTCGTGTCAGTGCAGGCTGGTAGGGCAGTCAGTTGACCAGTGCAGAGCTGCTCATTTGTGTGACTCATATTCATGCAGATTCCCCAATAATGAGTTGTTGCTCTGGTGAGAATGTGCAGTGACAATGAATCAAAAAATGGTGCAGTGGTGCCACTCACGAAATTACTGCAATGCATGCTTCATTCCTGCTCTGATATTTATGAGTCCTAGACTGAGATAATTATTAACACTTATGATCTTGTATCTGATCCAGTATGAATTCAGTTCTAAACTAATGCTGGTAGCCGTGCCTCTTGCAGACAATTATGTGACCTTCGCTGTGGACCATCATGAGGATTTATGCAAAAGTATGCAGTCAGAGTAAGAGGATTGCATCTTAAAATTCAAAGATACACTTGGGGACGTCTGACACCATAGATCTTTGTCAAAAACATCTTTATTTTTGGATGTTGAGGACTTACAATAGCTTGTAATAACAAAATAGAATAGTGACCTGTATCTTGTAAAAAAAAAAAAAAAATAGCTTTAATATATTTTCAAATTGTACTTGTGTAAGTAAACAAATAGGCACTTTCTGTAAATATCCATTCCTTCCCTATTTCAGCACAGTTTCTTTCCTTTGAGCTACTGTTAATTTCAGACTGTTGTTATTGTCTTTCTTTTTGGATCCATGTCAAGAGGTCTACATTTCAAAGCTGCCCTGGGGCTAGACCTTGTAATCAAGTGCGTTTTAGCCTCCCTTAAAAGGGAGGCACAACCCTTTTAATTAAACAGCGTACTCCTGAGCTCTGATGCTCACAAAATGCTGAGATATTAAATTGGAAGCACCTGCTTTGGATTAGTGGTGATTAACTTATTTCAAGCTGTTCCTAGCTTCATTACTGCTTATTCAGCTGATGTATACCTGCTAAATTGCAGCCCAAGCACATCACACATGCTTGTAGACAAACACAGGCTTCTTACCTTGTGCCTGAATCTTGTTACTAGAGCCTGTAGTGCTGATAGCCAGCTCTTTCGTTATAATGGAAACGCATCGGCTAGGTGAGAACAGCCTGCAATTGACTGAAAAGCTATATACGTGTAGTCTACACAATAAAGAAACCGGGGAAAGAGAATTTAGAAAAGGCTGAGTCAGATAGTTTTCAGGCAGTTGTTGGAAAAGGACATGTCAGATATTCTCCACATGGTTAAAAATAAAGCCTGTTTCTGAAAGTTACATTTTAGATTACAAACGAGTTACAATTACAGATTTCAACCTTTTGGTGAAAAGGGGAGGCAAAATCTAAAAATAATATTAAAGGCCCTAAATCTCCCTAGGGAAATTGTTAAAAATCATTACTAATCTCTGAAACATGTATGAAGTAAGAAGAATTATATCTGTATTTTATGATTAATAGGAAGGTGTATTTCTGTTCAGTTACTGCTTTATAACAAAGAGGACAGATTTTATTATTGAGAAAGAAGGTCATTCTAAGGGACATCTGAGAGGTATGGAGTTAAGATGCAATACATACAATTGTCAGAACATCCTCACTCTCTGGGCACATGACTGGAAGGAGGATCCAGTTTTAAAGGCAAAGCATGTTTGTGCCCCCCCCCCCCCCCCCATGTTTCCTATGCTTGGACATGGCAGTAGAGTTAGGCTGACAGGAAATACACGAGAGAATGTAGAGGAACACTGAACACATGCAAAAAGATAGGAGTGCTTACAGTAAATCTATACCTAGTAATGTATTCTGTGAGTATACTGTAAATTAGTTCATTTATGTTACTTATTTACACTTTGTTGTCTGTATTAATCCCAATAGGTCAGTGGCCTCTTTTCAGGTGAGAACCAAGTGGTATTCGTACTGACTATTGGAAATTTGGCCACTAGGAAATTTCCCCTATTCTTTTCAGTTAGAACAGTGGGATCTTTTACATCCAACTGTAGCAACTTAGGTAGACGTGGGCCGCAGTTTAACATCTCATTTGAAGGATGGCACGCTCGGGAGTACAGCTAGTCCCTTATGCTGCACTGTATTTTCATTATTGGAAAAAAATTAATCCAACTGCTTGGTGTGGGAATAGAATTCACAAATTTCTGTGACAAGGTTGCAAGTGTTACCTGTTGAGCTACTGGCTCTAACAAAATTGAGTAACAAACTTAATAGTATACTAAAATCATAAAACTGATTATACAGTTAGCTATCAGTCCCATAATCGACACGGAACCAGGATGATGAAGGCAAGGAGCCTGCTTACAGCAGTGATCCCATTATTCAAACATCTGGTGATGTTCTTCATATTGATCTCTGCTGCAGTAGCCTTAGCTATATGGGTTATATCCTGCCAAGGATACAACATCTGGACAACTTCCAAAGCTTCAGGGCACTTTCCACACACCCAAGCTGTCAAGCTGCTCAAGCTGAGCTGACTAAAAGATAAGTGTGGCCAGAAAGCCCTTCAGAGCGTTACTGCTACCAAACCGCACACTCCTCTGAGGCTTTTTGGATCGATGGTCAGCTTGTGCTTTCCTTAGCTGTTTTGGAAAAAGAAACTTGCAGTTTTGTACTTTTTACTGATGTTTTTTTTTTACTTTCCTCTTCAGAAGCATTATTTTAAAGTTAGGAGTGTTGTGTTTTAACAGATTGTCTTGAGACTGTAACGTACTTTTAAATGGAGCCCTTGTTGTTTATGTCAGTTTAAAAGCAGTGTTATCTAACTAATAAACTATTTTCTCTGGAGAAATTGTGTTTATTTTAATTTTGTGGGGCTGCCATACTGTTTGAAAGTGCTTTTTACTGTGTTTTTTTTCTGTCAAATAAATAAATAAATAACTTTAGTGGACTGGTAGTTTTACTAGCATTGTTGCTTGTTTTCCCCAGGATAGAGGCACCATTTTTGGCTTGACCATGGAACATATTGTTACTCACATGGTCAGTCCTTCTTCCAGCTACAAAAGGAAATAGTTAAGCAAACAGCTTTTGCCAGCACAGCAGCCTAGCAATTTGCCTCAGCCGCAGGTGGGTGACTTTGCTGTGGCCATTTGTTGTACCTCAGACCACTTATCTTTTATCATGGTTCCCTGTGGAGTAGCACCTACAGCCACTAAGGAATGGGGGTTAGTTACATCCCTCTGTGGCTGTTGGAGTCCCCTTTGTGATCAAGGAAGAACCACTCTTGTTGGTCCTGGGATTGGGAGCAGGGAAGGCTTCTCTGTTATTGTGTCAGAATGCTGTTCTCTTTCCTAGGGAAGTAGCAGCTGCCATTGGTTGGTCTCATTTTTCCTGCCAAAAAGAACAGAAAACCAACCATGTATCTACTCCTCAAATTTCTTTGAATAGGAGTGGTCTGTTGGGAGGCTTAGGTTTTGATTCACCCTATTAATCCTTCTTGTACAGTAACTTCTAATAAAAGAAAGAGGGATGCCTTCTTTCCTGAAGAGATTCAAGATTCTGAATCTGAAAAGGAAGATGCTGGGACAGATTCAAGGTTTTATCCTCAGATTTTTGATTCAGACTCAGAGGAGCTCTCTTTCTGACCCCCCCCCCCCCGGGGGTATTCTCTGAGACTATTTCTAGAATGTCCCAGTGTTTTCAATGAGAGAACACTGAGATTTCTCATTCCCTCAAAAAATACATTGTTACAGAATGATTTTACAGAACCTACACCAATTCCTCCTATCCTGCCTGCTTTAGAGGATGCGTTTTACTGTCTGCAATTTTCCTGATAGTCAGCCAGCTGTCCCTAAAAAGCCATATAGGATGTATAAAGCTTTTCAGTCTTAAATTTTTATACACTATTCCCAAGTGTGACCCAGGAGCTATAACGTTAGTTGACTTCTCTGCTGCTAAGCACTTAGTTAATTCCAATCCTACTGTTTCTAATAAGGGTGGAAAATTATTGATATGTATGGGGAAAAGTGTATACTTCTGCAAATTTAACTTTCAGAATTTTAATTTGTCAGACTCATATTTTAAAGTCTATTCTGACATATTATGAAAGTATGAGGAATGTTTTATCTACAGTTTCTTCTTGCGGAGAAAAATCTGCCTTAAATAACTTAGTTTGTCCTGTTGCACAGGTCAATCAGTACTTTTCGTTTGCAGTGTGGGTACGACCCAGTTGATACTTCTTTCAGGGCTATGGCCACTGCTATGGTTTTAAGGAGGTTTACTGGGCTGCATTGTCACACCATTCCAGATTATGTTAAAAACAAAATTGAAAATGTTTCCTTGGCTAGAGATTTAGTGTTTGGCTCATGTGCTGCAGAAGTGATCAAAAAGTGTGATGAAAGCGGTAAGCTGTTCCAGGAAATCTGTAATATCTTTCAACTCTCCTTTTTCAAATTGTTCAAGGGATTTTCTTTCTCCTTCTCCAGTTTCAGCAAAAAAAACAGAATAAACAGTATCAACAGAATTCATGTAGACATACATTTAAGAAGTGGCAAGGAGGTCCCAAAAAGAAGTCTCAAACATCCCAAAACCAAGGACACTCCAACAAGTCTTAATGACTGATCAAGGAACCTTGTGACCCCCCTGCCACCCTGGCCCGCTTTCACTTCCAGAACGTCTGAATCTCCATTTTTATCTTTGAAAACAGATTGTTTTAGACAGATGGGTTCTGAAAATCATTCATTAGGGGTACAGATGGCAGTGGGAGGAAATTTCTCCTTTTCAGGGGGTCATTCCTCATCTTGAAGATCTGACTGTTTAGTTTCCAGTTGTTCTTCATCACATGCTGTCCCAAGGAGTAATAGATCCATTTCCTTCTTCCCAGGTGAGGAAGGGGTTTTATAGAAAGATGGCGTCCTCTCCAGTTCAGCTGGTTAATCTGGGTATCTTGAGACAATGCTACAATTGTCTCATGTACACAGACAACCCTCTCCTCCTCCCAACAAACAAAAATACATGTGAGAGATGTAACTATATAGCCAAACTGGAGGCTGAACTCTCTCAACTCAGGGCTGGCATGACCAGACAGGAGGAGATGGTAACCACACACACAACAAACCCAGTCCCACTTAGACCTACCACAACTGCAAACCAAACACATAAAAACACAAAGACATACTCGGAGGCTCTAATAAAAAACTTACCAAAACAACAGAGGCTCCCAAAGCAGACATCCAAAAATCCACCACCTCAAAACAAAACACATGCAACACATACTTCAATAAATCAGTGTGCCAATCAATCACAGCCCTTAAGGCCAAACACCATGCCTGATGCACTAGTAATAGGTGACTCTATAGTCAGACACACTGATGTCCCGCTTACCAGGCTGAACAAGGAGAGGGTGACTGTGAGCTGCCTATTGGGACCTAGGATCTGCCACATAACACACGCACTCAGGTCACTCCAAAGCAAGTACAAATATGACTCCGTCATTGTCCATGCTGGCGTGAATGACCTGAGACGTACCTCCCTGGACTACATGAAAAGAGACATAGAGGAGCTCTCTGATTATGTAGCCCAGGCTGGTATGACCCTGACCCTGAGCAGCATCTTGCCCTCACCAAGAATGATGCCAAAATACAAAGACAAGATGATCAGCTTTAATAATTGGCTCAAGTACTGGTGTCATTCTAAGGGGATCCAATGTCTGTCTGCCTGGGATGACATGTTGGACAAGCCATGCTGCTTCGCAAGGGACGGCTTGCACCTGTCACCACTGGGCTTCCGGATATTGGCTAAGGCTCTTGCCACCCCCATAGTGCCTTTTTTAGGCAAGGCTCAAAAGACAAACCCACCTCCTTAGAAAACAAAAATGGAAAAAAACTAAGGGTAATGCTGCTCAACGCCAGAAGTCTAAATCTCAAGATACAGGCACTCGATGCACTCCTCAGTATGGAGAACATCGACGTCTGTGCAGTAACTGAAACCTGGTTCAAGGCTCCTGAGAGCACTCCAGCGCTACCAGGCTATACTTTGTATCATGCTTTTCGGCCCCAAAAACCCGTGCCGAACCACAAAGGGAGGGGGAGTGTCCATATTCATCAAGGACACCCACACCTCCAGGTTAGTAGCAACACATGAAGCATCAGAGACCATACAGGTGCAACTAACCATAGGCAAAACTGCTATACAACTGGTAGCATGTTACAGACCACGCTCCCAATCTCAGGAACCCCACTCAGCCTTCCTGAAGACATTGGAGGATATGAATGTATCACAAAATACCATCATACTGGGAGACTTCAACTACCCAAACGTAGATTGGGTACATTATTCTAGCCCTAACACCCTAGCCCAAAGGTTCCTGGAATTCATAAATTCAAATGCACTGGAACAGCTAGTCACCTCTCCCACTAGGGGAGATAATATACTAGACCTGATCATCACAAACATGGGGACAAAATGCTCCACACCGGAGTTATACCCCTCACTAGTGAGATCTGACCACAAACTAATCACCCTGGATATACATATCCCACCTCCACCCCCAGCACAAAAGACCACAGTGAAAAACTTCTCAAAAGCAGACTTCACTCTTCTTAAGACTGAGATGGTATCCTTTAAGCTCACTGGGCCAGTGGATACCACATCCCACAATGCCGAATCCTTCACAAATGCTTTCTATGGACATCTCCAAGAATGCATGGATCATGCAATCCCAAATAAATCCAAGTCCCTCTCCACCAAAGGCAAGCGTCCTGTTTGGTGGACCTCAGCCTTTAACAAATTGTATAACAAAAGAAGGAAGCTACTGCACGACAGAGCAAAATCCCATAAAGGGAAGACATCTTTGAGCAACACTAGCAGAAAACTACGTTCTCTCATAAAAACATCCAAGGCCAACTTTGAGAGAAAAATCACTAAGGACACTAAAGATAACCACAAAGCCTTCTTCAGCTATGTTAGAAACCTGGGCGGAAACCCTCAGATATGCTCAGAGTTAGTTCACAACAACAAAAAATACACTGAACCCAGAGATATTGCCAACATTCTGGTTGACAGGTTCAGTGCAAATTTCTCCCCTCCCTCACCCCCAAAAGAAGAAATACTTATCCCAGCTGAATGTAATCTCCCTGTCATCTCAGATGTCCAAGTGAGAACCGCCCTCAACAAAGCTAAAAACACAGCATCAATGGGACCTGACGGTATCCCGGGTTGCGTGCTACGTGAACTCCAAGAGGAGCTAAACCCACACATAAAAATGCTATTTAACCTTAGCCTTACTACAGGATATGTACCTGAACACTGGCGTACAGCAACAGTGGTCCCACTCCACAAAGGGGGTACCACTACAGACCCTGGGAACTACCGCCCCATAAGCTTAACCAGCCTGGTCTGCAAAGCTATGGAAAGAATCATTATGGAACTCATAAACAGAGACATAGGGGACCTACAGACACTTGACCCCACCCAGTTCGGCTTTGTAAAGGGCAGATCCTGCCTTTTGAACCTGGTTGACTTTTTTGAAACAGTCACTAGAGCCATTGATGAGGGCAAAGCAGTCCATACAGCCTACCTGGACTTGGCTAAGGCCTTCAACACAATACCCCACTCAGGCATCATAGATAAGCTCAACAGCTTAAACGTAAACCCTTATGTCACTAGATGGGTTGCAAACTGGCTAAAGGACAGAACCCATAAAGTTAAAATCACTGGAGCAATGTCAGACTCAAAGCCAGTCACAAGTGGTGTCCCACAGGGATCTGTCCTGGGACCCCTCTTGTTCGGCATTTATTTCTCAGATGTTAAAGCAAACATGGGAGGGTTGGGGCTGACAAAGTTCGCAGATGACTGCAAACTAGGCACCATAGTCGATACACCAGCAGACACATACATCCTACAAAAAGGCCTCACAGAAACGGACATCTGGTGCCGGAGTCATGGCCTTAAACTAAATGCCAAAAAATGTATAGTCATCCCCTTTGGGAAAAACAAAGTACACACAAATTATCACATAGACAGCAACCCACTGAGTACGGAAAAAGTAATCAGAGACCTAGGGACCCAAGTCAACAGCGACCTCTCATTTGACACCCACGTTGCCAAAGTGGTTAGAAAAACATTCTACCTTGCACACCTTATCATGAAGGGATTCACATCCAGATCCAAGGATGTCATTATACCCCTATACTCCTCCCTCATCAGACCCATGATTGAGTACAATGCCCCATTTGGTATGTACCTCACCCGGCATTTGCAACAGCTGGAGAGACCACAAAAGTACCTCTCCAAGAGGATCAAGGGTCTCCAACATATGTCTTATTCTGCCAGACTAAAGAAACTCCAGCTCTATTCAGTAGCATACTGCCTGCTCAGAGGTGATCTCTGCCTGACGTACAAGGCCATGTCCAATCAGGAACTGATGGACATGCTCCACCTCAAAAAATCCAAATCCATCAGGACCACGAGAGCTAAAGACTTAAACCTCGGCACAAGTATGAATAGGACACGCTGGAGGGATAGATTCATAACCCAGAGGCTTCCCATGCTCTGGAACAAGATCCCAGTTCATGTTAGGCAGAGCCCCTCACTGACTCTCTTCAAGAGAAATCTTGATGAGTGGATGGGAGATTGTAAGTTTACCCCAGGGGTCACATCTGTGTCACTACTAGACGGGGGCACAGTAAACTAATTCTATTATATAAAGAGACCTTCATCGTGTCACTACTAGACAGAGGCACAATATTCTAAATCTATTCTGTGCATTTTTGTACCATTTCATGGGGTGGCGAAAGCCACATCACTATGGCTAGGCTTACAAATGCCCCAGGGCAGATAGCCTAGTACTAAACTATGAAACTATGAAACTATGTTCCTAGTCCCAAAGAAAGAAAATACATGGAGACAAGTTCTGGGTCTTTCTTTCATAAACCTGTTTGTGATCGTGCCAAAATTCAAAATGATGTCACTTCACAACCTGTTGCCTTTTCTTCCTCTTTCAAGTTTCCTGGTAACTTTAAACTTAAAAGATGCTTATTATGGGTCTATATTAGAAGCACGAAAATGCTTCTGAGTGAATATGGAAACAGCGGTACATATTCATCCAGTCGCATTTAAATGATTTGATGAATATGTCATAGGGCAAGGAGATAGTTGGCCAACTTCACGGAGTTGCCCTTTCCTTTCCTATAGTGCGATCTCGGAGTTGGTATATTTAGTTAGGGGGGTGTGGGAGGCAGAGCCCCCCCCATGTTGGGGGGGGCAAAGCCCCTCACTGTTTATGGTGTTAAATTATTTATTTATTTTTTTAGCGAACGGATGTGTAAGTTTTTTCCCTAGGGAAAAATTTGCTTACATGGCCGTTCTCTATTGTTAAGTTCCGTGCATTATGTGTCGACTTTTATGTAGACTCACATATGCACTTTCGGTCTTATAATATAGACCCACTTATCATTGCATTCCTATCAGACTTCAGGCATTTCTTAAGATTTTATGTGTCTAGATCACATTATCACTTCTCTCTCTCAGTTATAGTGCATTGCAGGCTACAAGGTATCCACATTATTCTGTATTTAGATGACTTCCCTATCTTTGCAGAGTTTTTCTCAAAATGTCAGGAATCTCTGTCTTGGGTAAGAGATCTCTTACACAAGCTGAGATTCCAAAAGAACATTGAAAAGTCTTTCTTGACTCGCTCACACAGGATTGAGTTCCTCAGATGTCAACTAGACACCTCCGTTCAAAGAGCTTTTCTTCCACAGGAAATAATAGATCTTTATTTAGTCTAATTCTAAGGTTTTCCATTCACACACCAGTCACTCTTA
The DNA here is from genome assembly GCF_019279795.1 of Protopterus annectens. Taxonomy (NCBI): domain Eukaryota; kingdom Metazoa; phylum Chordata; order Ceratodontiformes; family Protopteridae; genus Protopterus; species Protopterus annectens. The sequence goes on along the minus strand of NC_056747.1, from coordinate 746,778,340 downwards.
TGGAATACCTCAAGATTTTGGGTCTCATAGCATCTATGATTCTCATGATACCCCTGGCAAGACTCTACATCAGAAAGATATAGTGGTATCTGAAATCTCTTTGGTCCCAGCATGAACACCCTTTATCTTTTCATATCCTAGTACTGGGATTTGTCAGAAAAGAAATCACTAGGTAGAAATAGCAGATATCCTTAAATCAAGGTCTGCCGTTTTCTCTCTCTTTTTCTCCAAAGCAGTTACCTACCACAGATTCTTCAGACTTTGCTTGAGGAGCAGTTTCAGGAGAGATAAAAGTGCAGGGGTTGTGGGACACTAAAGACAGATGCAAGCACAGAATATCAAGGAAATGCTTGCCCTGATTAATGCACTCAATCCTCTGAACCATCTTTGGCCCCAGGGACCACTTCAAGTGGTTACAGACAATAAACCAGTGATGTAGTACATCAACAAGCACCGGGGAACCAGGTCATATACCCTTTGCAGACAAGCCATGTCAGCTTGGGAGACAGCTTCACAGCACAGTCTCACTCTGTGTGTATTCTACATTGTGGCAGAGGAAAACTGTGTGGCAGATAAATTGAGTAGAACCAGGGCAGATCATTATGAATGGAAATTAGATGGGGGGCTTCCAAGATTTAATCCCTTTGTGGGGAGTTCCTCAAGTAGACCTCTCTGCCTCCTGTCTGATCAATTAACTGGCAAAATTCTGTTCTAGGACTCCATGCCATATGGACTGGAAGACAGATGCCCTTTCTTTTTTCTTTGGACAGGAATGTTTCTGTATGCCTCTGCCATTTTCACTAATATCCAGGTTACTTCTGAAGATTCAGAAAAAATTCCGGAAGGTCATTGTGGTGGCTCCCTTCTGGTCCGGGCAACCTTGGTTCTCCCTTCTTTTGGAAATTTCCAGGGGCTATTACCACACACTTCCTCACATAATGGGGAGTGTTTGATACATCCCAACCTCAATCATCCTCTGTTGACTGCCTGGATGATAGGGTCTTAATTCCTCTTAGGCACTTGTTTTTGAGGACATCCAACAGGTACTTATGGAGGCAAGAAAGCCTGCTACTAAAAATGTTAGCAAATGGAAAATGTTTTCTTGTTGGTGCCAACAACATAACCAGCATCCATTCAGGACTAGTTGTTCACTCCTTTTACAATATTTGTGTGAGTTACTATTCTATGTCCTTTCTTATTCCTCTATCAAGGTTCATTTATTGGCCACTTCAGCATGTCTGGTCATGGTTCCTCCTCTTTCAAGGCAGCTGCATGTCAAAATGTTCTTGAAAGGGTTTTTTATAAGAGGCTTCCAAGTAAACCAGTGGCACTTCCTTGGGATCTTAATTTTGTGTTACAGAAAATAACACTTGCTGTATCTGAACCAGCTTATCTGGTTGACTTGAGGCTTTTAACATGGAAAACAGTTTTACTGATTACTCTGACCTCTGGAGGAAGGGTATTTGCATTGCAAGCTTTATGTTGAGTCAAACCTACATCATTTTTCACAAGGCTAGGGTTTCTTTGAGAGCTAATCCTTCTTTTATGCTTAAGTGGTATCCAAGTTTAAGTCAAACTATCTCCCTGTTTTCTTTCCTGAATCTAAAAATGAAGGAGAAAGGATACTCCATATCTTGAATATCCACAGGCAACTCAGGTACGATGTTGACAGAACTAAATGTTTCAGATCATTGGATCAATTGTTCATTTCTTGTGAAGGTGAAAGTGACTAGCGGTGTCAAAACAAGCTATTTCCAAATGGTTGTCTAAGGCTATTATCTTTTGTTATGCTCACCATGACAAATCTATTCCAGGTAGGGTCAAGGCCCACTCTACAAGGAAGTTGGATTCTTCTATGGCTTTTTGGAAAGGGTTGGATTCTAGAAATATTCTAGAAGCTGCTGCTTAGTCCTCTGTACATACTTTTACAAAGCACTATAAGCTGGATTCCTTCTATAGGTCTAGATCATACTTCACTAGGACCATTCTCCAGGGGCTGTTGGACCCTTCCCCTTCCACCTCTAAATATTAACTATGATAGTACAGTTGTGTAATTTGAACTTACTATAAACAGTAGACGTTTGAATGATCACTGCTGTAGTAGCCTCTCCATCTTCCTTGTGTTTTTGGTGTATTTTTTATGTTAGGGTGTGGACATTTATTCCTAACCTTGTCCTTTCAGGGCTAAGCCTCCCCTCTCTCTGCTGGCAGGAATGTTCTGAAGGGCTTTGCAGCCAAATGTGTTTTTTAGTCAGCTCAGCTCAAGCTGCTTGACAGTTCGGGCAAGTGGAAGGTGTACTGAAACTTTGGAAGTTGGCTGGCTGTTATATCCTTGGCAGGATATAACCCATATAGCTAAGGATACTGCAGGAGGGATTATTTTGAACATCTACTGTTATGGTAAGTTCAACTTGCACAATTGTATTTTATGGTTAGTGTACTTTCGCAGCTGCACTACATTTATTGTAAAACATGTTGCTGTGGTAAATCCTAATAAGAATTTGAGAATACTAAGCAGTAAATCCTCAACTTACAGCTACTGGTGGGTGATAATAAAGCATGCTTTGCAGGACAACCAACGCATAGCCATTGTTCTTGTATATCTGTAGATAATCTGTGTGACTTCCTGTAGAATAATTGTACAAGTCCCAAGTAATCATTAGACAGAATGACTTTTGTAATATTTGAAGAATATATTAAGCAATGTCCAGGTAGCAGCTTCACAAACATTTTTTGAGCAGATGTAGTGGGATTATGGTCCCCAAGATAACTTGCCAAGTAAGGTTACTATTTTTGTTAATTATGGAGCAGAGAGATAGAGAAGGAAAGACAATGGCATAATTGAAGACTTCAGTGAACCATTACAGTATTATGAGTGGAGTGTCTTTCAAAAACCTAGGTGTGCAAGAAAGGAGGGCATAACTTAAAGATAGCAGGTAGACTGGCATGGAGAAACAGCAATGTGAGGAAATAATTCTGCTATGGCCTCATCTTCCTCCTTGAAACAGCAATGTGAGGAAATAATTCTGCTATGGTTCATCTTCCTCCTTGCTTATTAAATGGGATGCTGCCCAGTTTGACTGCCATCCACCTTTGACTGAAGCCCACGAGGACTAATAATTCAGCCAACTACAGCCTGCCTTTCTCTAGATGAAGGAGTGAAGTGCTATGATAATGTCCCTGTGCACACATCAGCTTCATACGGCTTTACGTTGAAAGATATAACAGAGGTTAGTGAACAGACTGCACAGTGGTTTGTCCTCCAGATGCTGGATTTTCCTCATTTATTTCTAGAGTGTCTGTGTGCTACCTTACTATCAGTGTATCTGAGCAGACACAAGCTGCTTTTGCCAGTTGTCTGTTTGCATTATTACCTACTGCTCAGCTTCTTGTAAGAGAAACCAGGTGTCAGAACTGTTATTCTCTCTCCATTCAGAGGGAGAGCTATGTCCTTTGTTCTTGATAAGGAGAGGTTCAAAATCAGTGTCAGAATTTAAGATTAATGGACAGACTTGAATTATTTCTTTTGCAGTGCAGAATTTCCTATCCACCCATCCACCCATCCATCCATCCATCTACCCACCCATCCATCCATCCATCCATCCACAACCCCTTTTTCCCATTTTTCCACAAGGGTTGGGATGTCACTTCAATGATAACAGTCATCCAGAGCCAAGGTTTACACCACTGGGTGACTAGTCCTGCCGCAGTAGTTCTTACACACTACACACTTGCTTGCACACTCACACCTGTGGCTAATTTACAGTGTCTAATCTACCTACTGCATGTCTTTGGAATGTGGGAGGAAACCCACACAAACACAGGGAGGACATGCAGACTCCACACCGAGGGCACCCCAGCCAAGAATCAAACCGGGGAACCTTTTGCTGTGAGGTGACAATGGTATTTACTGTGCCACTGTGCTGCCCAGTTGCTAGTTAAAATGGGTCGTGATTTACCCACAGGGGTAGCACAATGCTTTGCCTTACAGAGCTTGAGTATCTAATTTGTTTTTAATGAGGAGTACTTTCTGTGTATAGTTATCATGCTCCCCCGTGTCCTATGTGGGATTCTGCTAGGAACTCTGCTTTTTCTTAAATTTCTTTAAATTACTGCTTGGTGTGCATGCCTGTGGATGTGTGTTTATGCATCTCGTGATAGATTGGCATCCTATCTAAGGTTGGTTTTGCTTTTCTTATACCCACCATGTGCAGGGATACCCTTCAGATAAATCAGGCAATTTGAAAATGAAGGACTGAATGGACTTACAAAAAGGCCATGAAACAGTCTTTGGATGTGTAAGTGGCCATTATTTGCTACTCTCATTAGCTCTATTATTTTCTTAGATTATGTATTTACTAGACAGCTATAAACTGGACAATCTAGTAGTCACTCTCCTTATTTTGACCTTGTACCACTCATCGAAGTTATGTAGCAATCTATTTCCTTGGTCTTGGTCCTATCAGCAACACTTTTATTTTTCATATCATCTTCTTATGCAAATTAACTTGCTAGGCCTTTGAAATGATCCCACATAGCATATATCTAGTGGTAGCCCCCTTTCAAATTATCCTGTAACTCAGTCATGAAAGTATACCAAGTTTTGAATGACAACTCTTTATAGCCATGAACCCACATTGATTACTGTCCTGAAGATCGTTAGCTTCTAGAGGGACTTCCAACCTTCTCCATGATTTTCTCTGACTATGATACTAAGCTAGCAGGTCTCTAGTTTTCCATATCTTCCGGCTCCCTCTTGCACAAGGGTACCACACTTCTGTTCCCCAGTCCTCAGGTATTTTTAAACTAGCCAATGACCTGTTGAAGATCTCTATCAGGGACTCTGACAGTGCACCACCTATATTTCTGGGGACACCAGAGTCCTTGAACATCATCCTCCCTAATAGCATTCAGTTCAATCTCTGCCTTCTCTCTGTTTATCCTAGCATCTGTCCACTGTTTTACCCATTCTTTTCCCAGCATGCCAAATAACTACTTGCTTTACTTTCTGAAGAGTGAAACAAAGTATTGACTCAGTATCCCAACTTTTTTTTTTTTTTACACCTTTCTGTGATTTACCTCCCACCCTTGCTCAGCATGGACAGGTCTGTCTCTCTCTTCTTCATGTCTGCTTTGTACCTAAACAGCATTTGTTTCCCATCTTGATTCTTTCTGCAAAGTTATTTCCTGGTCCCCATTTGCTGTCATCACTGCCTTTTTTGCCCTTGTACTAGTCTCATTGCATTGTGCCTCCACCACCTTCCCATCACTATATTTCACCTTTTCTATGGTCCGGCTTTTGCCATGATTGCTAACCTCACATTCCTGCATAGTCTATGTGTCAGTGCAGACAACTGGAATTTATGATGTGTGTGGAATTTGTTATATAGACACTATTAATGGAGGTACAAAGCCAGTGAATGCAGAGTGCATTATATACCAGTAGTGGAACTGGACTTGTACAGAGGGTGTATGTAGAATATATTGAGTGTAGCATTTATTGTATATGGAATACATTGGTGACAGAGTATGCATACAGGGAGAAAGTGTAATGTTCATTGTATACCGAAACAATGTTGGAGGTACGCAGGCAGTTTTCTGCAGTTTGGAATACTAGACCACATGGGTAACAGTGGTGCACAGATTATGCACCCTGGTGTTTGTTGTACAGGCAACATTAGGCACAGAGGTATGCATGTGGCATGAACAATATTTATTGCATACTCAGTAAATGTGCTGAAGTTACTCTGGAACAGATTTTATTATACATTGTCCTTGGCAATCGGTATAAGCGGACAATATATACTGGCTTTTTAATACAAAGCTGTACTCACTGAGGTATGCCTGTGCCGGAATTGCAGATATTGTTGTAGTGATAACAGTGCACAGACTACATTTAATGCAAGACATGCATGCTATGGGTTCAGCAGCCACTTTACTTACACGGTTAACATTGGCGCAAAGATGAAAGGAAACTTCCATGACTTTGTTTATCTGAAGAAGAATTCCTTTAACTCAGGCCATAAAGTCTGATGAAAGTGCTGCTTTAATGGAAACATCTCTTTCATTCTGAGGCTTCAGCAAACTGATGCTTTGTCCTTAATCCAGAATGTAGCAACTGTACAGCTGATCATATTCGTTTGCTGGGGTGTGAATGGTGCACACAATATAGCATCCTGCAGGAAAATTGTATTGTTGTGATCTGTGAGCTTTTTCATTCAAAACTGAATGTTCTTTTGGGAAGGCATAATTCAGCAAACTGTCGGATCTTGCAGAGAACTAACCCTGATGTAGGGTTTCTTCTGCTACAGGGCCAAGTTCCAGATATCAGCCACCTCTATTACTCCATTGCACCTTCCAATGCTGGACATTTCCTGCTATAGAATTCATCTATTCCTTGCAAACACAAAAAGTTGCTTAATACATTGTAAACTAGTCCTAAATCTCAGCAGAACTAAATCAATGATATTTGTTCTCACAGCTGCCTGATGACGTCAAGACAGTTTAATTTTTTATCAAGCAGCAACAATACAATTAAATAATATGATATAAAAAAACCCTGTGGAAATAATTATCTATCCAAAATCTAACATCAGACTGACATGCACAACATATACTTCATAAAACCACCTGCAATCTAAGAATGCCTTAGAAAGTTTAGCTTATCTCTGACAAAGCACAGATCTCCACGGCCCACACAAACTTACTTTCAATCCTGCTATATGCTTTATTAATAGTGTTAAGACCTGTCCAGATCTATGCAGGACAGTCACTGCTTGGGCATTTGAGTCCTAGCTGCACAATACAATTATTTTATATCTGAAGTGCAGCACCTTAATATGATATGAAACAAATAAAACAACTCAAGTTCTTTTAACACTGAGTTTTTATTTTGGCAACAGTGAAATCCTGTTCTTTACATTAGTGGTAGGTTTGGCCTGTTTTGCAAAATCTCACATTTCCATAAAAATGACCCACTTTGGCATCTGAAAATGTGGCAGCCCTGTTCACTAGTATTCTCCAACCTACAGTCTTGTCAGACAGAAACAGTAGGACAAGCATGTGATAAAATTGTTAAATTTGCAGCAAACATCTGCAACATAATTCATCACTTTTGTCACTGTGTAGCAGTAAAAACCTTAAGCTAGCTATAGCTGACATTAATTTATTTTATTTATTGACGTTACTAACTGAGGTAGAAAACTGATCAGTCCTGACCAATTTCGGTCTCAGCCTAGGTAAATAGTATGACCACTTATCCAAACTCCATAAGATAACAAAAACATGAAATGACAGTGAACCAAATGCAAATAGTGTGCAATGCTAAGAACTGAAAAGTACATAAGCCACAAAAGTGAGAGGACATTCACCAGTGTACATAATTGTTTACAGTCTAGAAATATACCCAGTAACTAGTGCATTTTAAAGTGAAATATACCCCAAACACAGCTACTGTCTCAAATCCAAAATTCTGTACTCTCTTACAAATCTAATAAAAACAACCCAGACTCTCTCTATATGCTGTGTATGTAACAAAATAATGGACTACAGTAGAAATAGTTATTTACCAAACCACACCCTGCACACACTTTGAAATCTGTCTAAAACTGTATGTGGAAAAGCAAAAATGCTATCTCTGCAATGCATCCTACATTTAGGCAAAATCTAGCTGTTGCCATTACGTATTCTGACTGTTATATGTCATAAATATCCTACTGTATTCTTCTGATCACCAACAATAATTAACCAATGTATTTACTTTGATATATGTATATATATATATATATATATATATATATATATATATATATATATGTATGTATATATATATATATATATATATATATATATATATATATATATATATATATGGGTCTAGGACACATGCTCGACTAGCATATGTCTGAATCACAAAACATTGAACACACATACACGAAAGCGCTTAACATTAAAAAGCGCTTCCGTGTATGTGTAGCTAAAAAATAAAATAAAATCTACGTTTCTGCAGGGGGGCTTCAGCCCCCCCTGCCCCCCACTTTATTATTCTCACTCCGAGATCGCACTACAGTGGGGAAAAGGGAATCTTCCCTTACCCGCACTGTAGTCCGATCTACGAAACAGGCACACATACACGGAAGCGCTTGTCGATGTTAGGCACTTTCGTGTATGTGTGTTCGATGTTTTGTGATTCGGACATATTCTAGTCAAGCATGTGTCCGGATCCCATATATAGTATATATATATATATATATATATATAAATGTCATTTAAATGTAAATAGAACTTGCCTGTACCCAGTGCCCTGATTAATTTACATTTATTTATTGTGCATTAACTTTTAATGTCACAATATTGTAAATGTACCCAGCAAATGTTTTTTTCTGTTTATGACAACTTTAGAGATGTTGTCACTGGGACATAACTAAAAGGTTTTTCTGCATAGATGGACTTTTCTGGTAAGCAAATACAAAAAATATATATATGAATATGTCCTGATATATCATGATCCATGCAATATGCTTTTCTGATGACAGCACACCTCAGTCATACTACATCAGTACCCTTTTAGTGCATGCCTACTCCACCTGTTTGTGCATGCCTTCTTGACTGTTGCTGCACTGTGCCTTTGGATGCAATGAATGGTAATGCTGGCATTTCGTCTTTTGCAGGAAGCTCTTTGTTCTGCTTTCTTCCCAGAGAGCTTCACCTACATGGCAGTATACTTCCTAATGTAGGATGATTCTTAACCCATTGCATCTTTTAATGCAGCATCCTTCCCAATGCATTTCCCCGCTGCATGCATGTTCACCTTTAAGATGCAATACGTTGCTTAATGCAGGCCTCCTTTTAATGTGGCACACTTCTTGTCATAATGTACTGTACTGCATAATGTATTGCATTGCATTTTCAGATGGAGTGTGCTTCCAGGTGCAGTGCATTTCTTGATAGATGCAGGATACTTGCAGTAGACTCTGTCTTTTCACATAGCATGCTTATATAGTCTAAATCTTAATGTAATAACATACATCTTGAAACACTGCACCTCAAAATACAGTGTACCTGCTAGTGCATTATATTTTGAATAAACTGAATCAGCATATGCAATACACTTCCTGTTGCAGCATTTCCCCTTATTGCCTTTATTCACTGTACCTCCTAATGCAACATGCCTCCTTATACTTTTATTCATCGTACTTTGTTACAACATAGTTCTTTATTCTCTTTATCCTCTGTATCTCCTGATGTAACATGCCTCCTGCTTCATTTCCTTCTGTATGCTGGGCACCTATAGATATATCATGCATCTTGAAATAAAGCAGTTTTCGAAATGACACATTTGTTAATGTAGTGATCGTATAGCTCAGTGCACCAGTTAATGCACAAAAGCTGCATGGTATCTAAACCACCTTTTGGAGAACACTACATCATGCAGCACGGTTCTTGATGCATTGCCTTTCCTGATGGGCATACATCTCAATACAGTACCCCTTGTGTCGTAGCATGTTTAGTGATGCATTGCACCTTCTGATATAGTGAGTCTTATTACCTAGGTTGCATCCCTGTGTAACATTCTGCTTGATATTCTGCATTTTAGTAGGCATGAGACCTTTTGTGTATATGGCCTATTAATTTTAATGAAGCTGGAACACATGCACTGCCTCCTTCTACCTTGGTTGCCCAACCTCTTCCAGCTGTCCCACACTCTTATGAATACTCTTCTGCATTCATGACCCTCCATCCATTCAGACAATATAAGTGTCCATTTTATAAGGACTGGGTTAAAATAAGTACCACCTAACTGCTTTTGATGGTTCACATCTTCCTTCTGTTTGCGTGTGTCTTAGTTCTTCCTGCATGTTGTCAGTGCAGCATCTTACACATCCATCTGATATATTTTTCTTGCTCGATGTATAATGTACACAAGTTCAGCAATTCCAGATGTTGTTAATACTCATTTATTTCATTCCTCTGATTACAGTTGTAGTGTTCCTCTGGAAGTTTTTCATTTTTTCACGTAAGTTTTCTTGTATGGTTTCAGGAATATTTAGTATTCTAGTAGTTGTGGTTTCATCAGACTGTAACAGAGTCAGAGTACAACCTCCTTATCTCTCTCCCTATTTCCAACAATTTTTTAGGTGTTTCTGCTGTTCTCTGTTTTTCTGCCTGATGGTCCAGGGATGTCAGGATGATCACTTCTTGACTGTTTTCACCCACTGTCTCCTTTACTGTAGCATCCTCTAACCTGTATGTGGCCGTAGAACTGTTCCTTCAAAATCTAGAACCTTACACTTTTCTGCAAAGAAACTGAGTTAGCATCTCTGTGTCCCCCTATAGAGGATTTCCAAGTCCCATTTTACGTGTTCCACTCTTCCATGAATGGGGGCACAATTTTTATGCCATTAAGTCTGGTAGACATTCCATTCAACATATCAGAGGTTAATGTCCTGAAATGAACACCTTCCATGATCCTTGTTGCATTCCACTAGTGATTTTACTCACCACTGACAGCCTGCACTAAACATCACCATTTGAGTTGTTCCTTGCAGCCATTTTCTTCAGTGTAGTGCATTGTCAGAGGCCTTATTCAAGTCTATATGTAGGGTGCACCATATCCACCAGCACTCCTAATTCATCTCTTCTGTTACCCAGTCACAGAGCTGCAAGGGGCTTGCTTAACAAGTCTTCTTGGCAGTGAAACCATTCTGATTTGGATCCCAAATCTAGATGCCTTTTAGAAAGGTCTCAGTCTTGTCTTTCAGGATCCTCACTATCACCTTCTTGGCCACTGGTAACAGGCTAACTAGGTTGTTATTATTTGAACTAGGCCTGCTACCTTCAACAAGAGGGACACTGAAGCTGGCTTCCAGTCATTTTGCACTTCCTTCATGGCCACACATTTTTTAAGGATTTATACAGGTGGCTCTCCCAGGGTACCTCTTAGACTTTTCTTTTCTTTTTTTTTAAACAAGAAACCTCTTTATTAAATTATCATGTATGACATAAGCCATGTTACATTTATATAAATGACAATAAACGATAGCAACACAATCTCAGTTGCAAACATCTTATTTATTTTATTTATTTATTTGAAGTTTGTTTGCCAGGATAGTCCATTGGGCCAAAAGAGCCCATTTCCAATGGAGTCCTGGGGAGAAAAGCTCCATAGATACAATGTATAAAATAACAGGTTGTTATAATAGAAGAAGAGTACATGAAAACAAAGTATTTTATGACACAATTTAGAAGATAAAAACAGAAATTATATAACAATTAGTAAAAGTTTACAAATATATATAGTCCCTATCATTGCTAAAATAGATGTTGTCTGTTACAATAATAAGCAGGTATTTACAAGTCAATTACAACTATAAGTAGCTATTTACAAATATATATGTTCCCACAGATGAAATATGATCAGTGTGTGGGGGGTGGGGATATACAGGTTAAATGAGGTAAGGGAAAGATGAGTTAGGGGAAGTAGAGACAGCGAGGAAAAGGGGGGGTAGATAGTTGAGTTAAGATAAAGGAGAAAGGGAGAAGGGGTAGGGAGTAAGGTAGCTGCTGGGGATGCTATGCAGGATGGGAACATGAGCATTCCCAGAGAGATGTTAGGTGTGAGTGGAGCAGAGTTTTAAAGGTGGAGGGGCCACTGGTGAAGCGAATATGAGGTGGGAGGGAGATCCAGAGATGTGCTTAGGAAAAAGACGGGCAGATTTGTGAAGTTCAATCAGATTCTGAGTATTGGTTCTTAGGAGTCTGTTGAGTAGGTGCACTGTAAAGGTTGAGGCAAGGGAGGGGGCAGAGAGAGGGACTGAAGATGAGGTTTTGAGCATACATTATTTGGTGTAGATAAGATAGTTGGGCAGTTCTAGCCAATTTAGTTTGTGGAGGGCAATACAGTGATGAGTGGAGGATCTGTGTCCAGTTGTGAATTTGGCGATTTTGTTGTAGCAGGAAGAAAGTTTTGTTTTAATAGAAGATTGTAGGTTGGTTAGGAGTGGGGCACCATAAAGGAGAGAATGGATGAGATATGTGGTAGAGAAGGAATCTATTAGATGAAGTGAGGTAGTGACTGTGGCGGTAGAACATACCAAGTTTTTGGTGTGTGTTTTTAATATTTGTTTGTATGTGGGTATCAAATTTAAGCTGATTGTCAATGAGGACTCCTAAAGGTTTTGCATTGAATACTATTTCAAGAGAAGCATTATTTTGACTGGTGATGGAGAATGAATTTTTTCGATAATTGTGGTTTTGGAAGGGGTGAATATCATGAGATTGGTTTTTGATTCATTGAGTGCCAGATGGTTATCTAACATCCGTTGTTCAGTAGATGAGAAGGCATCTTGGGTTAATTTTATGAGGGTGGGAGTGGAGTTAGCAAAACAGATAAATGTTGAATCGTCTGCACATTGGATGATTTTTGCATTAGGGATGGTGCAGTGGAAGTCGTTTATGAAAATATTGAACAATAGGGGACCTAATATGAAACCCTGGGGTACACCAATGGGGGTGTTGAGGAATGGGGAAATGGTTTTCTTCCATTTGACTACTTGTTACCTATTGGAAAGGTAACTGGTAAACCAGTTGATAGAAGGGGGTGATAGATTTAGATTAGAGAGTTTGGATAGGAGAAGGGTGTGAGAGATGGTATCGAAAGCCTTAGAAAGGTCTAGAAGGAGGGTGGATACAATGCAGTTGGAGTTGCGGGCTTTGTTCACAGTTTCAAGGAAAGAGAATAGCATTGTAGTAGTGCTGTGACCAGGCCTGAATCCATGTTGTGTGGGGTTTAGCAAATGATTGTCGATGAGGTAGGGTAAGAGTTGTAGACGGATTCACTTTTCAATAATTTGGAAATGGGAGATAAGATGGCAATAGGTCTAAAATTGGGGATGTTATTATTGTTTACAACTTTGTAGAGGGAAATAATAAAGGCTTTTTTCCAGAGTTGGGGTACATAGCCATCTTGGATTGATAGGTTTATAAGAATACAGATGGGGAAGGCAATGGCTTCTGCAGCTGCCATTAGGAAGAAGGAAGGAATATTGCCAGGGGCAGTGGAGAATGGTTTTAATTTCTGAAGGAGTTTAAAATAGTTGATACTGGGATGGGTTTCAGAGAGAAGAGAGGAAGCTGGGAAGTGGAAGTACTTGAGGAGGAAGAGTGAGTAGAAGGTGTAGCTGAGTAAGTAGGGTTATTTGTGAAGGATGATGTTAATTTGGTTATGGAGTCGATGAAGAAGCTATTAAATTGGGAGGCTAAACTGATATTGAAAGCATTATTATTGGGGCAAGGATTTTCCTTTCTGCCTGGGTTAAATAGGGTGGTGATACTATCCCATAATTTTTTAGGGTTAGTCTTATGGTTATTTTGGAGTGTGGTATAATAGGATTTACGATCTGAAACGATAAGCTTTTTAACTCTGTTGCAGAGTATTTTGCATTCATTTAGAGTGACTAGGGTTTTATTTTTATGGTGGTGTTTCAAGGCTTTATTACAGAGGCACATGACAGCTAAGGTGTCTTTTCTTAACCAGGGGATGGTGTTGCTTTTAACGCTTTTAGTTTTCAAGGGGGCAAAGGTGTGTAAAAGGTTTAGAAATGTTGTATTAAAGTAGGCGACGGCATCATCTAGGGGAAGAGTTTTTAGAGGGCTCCAGTTGAATTGTTTCAGTAAGTCAGAGAAGGTGTTGGGGTTGAAGTTTGTTAAGAAGTGTATAGAGATGGTGGTATGAGACAGTTGTAGGGAGGAAGAGTGATGATGAGTGAAAATGCGAAAGTGATCACTAAGGGAGTTAGGGAGGGTGCCACTACTGGCGATAAGATGTGGGTGAGATACCAGAATCCAGTCAAGGGTGCTTTCAGATGAGTCGTCCTTTGATGGTCTGGTTGTGGAGTTGATAAGCTGATGGAAGTTGTAGAGGTTTATGTTTAGGGAGTTAGTGGGGGATTGAATAGAGGTCCAGTTAATATTCACGTCACCTAAGATTATAGTCTCATTGGTTATGTTGCTGGAGAACCAAGACAGAATATCCTCGAGGATAGGGGTATTGTCACCAGGAGGGATATAGAGGAAGGCTATGCATATGGATTTATGCCTGTTTAACTCGAGTAAGGCCAGAATTAATTTGGCATTGGCAAATTGGGGGATGGGCTTAGTGTATGGAGTAACTGAAAGGAAGGAAGAATAGAGGAGAGCAACTCCACCATCTTTTTTATGGGTTCTGTCTTTTCTAATGATACTGTAGTTGGGGGGAGTTATTTCGGAATCTTTTAGGGAAGGTTTTAACCATGTTTTGGAGATTGATTAGACTTGTCATCGCTTAGACCAGTAGTCATCTTGCATTTTTCTTTGAACCTGATCATTTCTTTTTCTACCCCCCTCATTCTCTTCTGCCCATTATTATAATCATCTCCAGCTGTATTGCCCTCGTTCATGTTACTTATTCCTCTTTTTAATTTTGAGAAATGGAAAACTTGTTCAATACTTCAGCAGTATCATTCTAACCTCCATTCCATCTCTGATCAATGTATTTAAATTGAGGTTTATCAGTTTACACAGTATTTTTCTCTGTTTTAACCCCATACTAGTTTCTTTTCCAGTCCAGCTCTGGTCTTTCTCATTTCTTAAGTCCCTTCCCTCATGGCCTTAACTCATTCCATCCAATCGAGCTCTGGAAGTTTAAACTGTAACTTCCAATGGGCAGAGATTAAGGTTTTGAAAGAATAAAATTATGTTCTCAAATTTCAAACAAATGTTCCTATCTCTGGAACCACAGAGGTTACCAAAAAGTGGAAATTTCAAACTCTTCAGTACAAACATTTTCATAGTGGTAGTATTCTTTAGGTTCTTGGTCTTAAACAGAATTTCGTAAATCACAGTAAATACAGTTGCCATTATGTTTGTAATGTTTTGTAAACAACTTATAATATCTCAGCAAGCACTCAAGTTACACATACTATCAAAAGCATTTTGTTAATCTAACAGAACTTTCATATGAGGCTAAGCAGTTTTGTCTGTGCTACTCAGTTGATGAGATATTTAGAAAAACATGAAACTTATGACAATATAAATAAATATTATACAAACAATTAATATCTCTTTATCTGTACTACACAGAGGTCAAATATCAGTACAGTTGTGTTTGCCATTTTGTGCAGCTTTGTGTCAGCTTTAAGTTGAAATATTTCAATACTTTGTGTGTAACTTGGTTATGGAATTATTCATGCTAATATGAACAACAATACTTGACGCCTAGAAGTGTCTGTAGGAAGTAACTGCAGAAGCACCTGGAGGTGTTCCTCGGCAGTAATGAGTTGATATACATCTGATTCTACTTATCCCTTCATACTACTTTCTCACATTTGAATGGTTTGTGAATATTCCTAAGTACACCTTGACTTCCATTCTCAGTCAGTTTTGTCTCCTACTGAGCTTCATCTTCCTACTGGCTGGTAAACAGCGATGCATAGTCTTCATAATTCTTTCTCAGAAGTTTGCATTTCAGCTATTTGTACCCTCACCTTATCAAATTGTTCTAGTTCTTTCTGCATGTTATCTCCAACTGCTTGTATTTTATCCATCTGTAGTCCTATACTACCATTTGTGTCCCTTGGTCTCCACATCTGCCTAATGTGAACCATAGCTTGGTCACTGTTGTTTACTAAAGATGTCATCTACACCAAAGGAACTTCAGTCAGCCTAGCAAAGACTAAGTCTTGAATTTAGTAGATTGTGCATTCCTTCTGGATTCAAGGCTTTTACTGGAATCTTTTCCCTATCTATTCTGGATATAGGAACTGTGCGGTCTACAGTGAGAACACTGAGATCTCTCTTTACCATAACCCTCATTTTTGCTAATAACAGTGCAACACATAATTATTCAGTGCAGTTCCTTAACCATATACTTCCTGATGTGACACATTCTATTATACACTGACTCCTGATGCTGTGTGCATTGCTTGCAATGCCCCTCCTGGTGTTCCATTAATCTTGATATAACATCTCGTGATATTGTACATTTAGTTATGCAGTGTACTACCCAGTCCAGTGTGTTCCTTGATGCACTGTCCATTGACAGAGTGCAGATCTTATGCAGTGTACCTCTTGATGTTACAGGCATCTTTATGCTCTCCTGACACAATGTGCCTTATCCAGTGCATCACCTCATATTGCATGCCTCTTGATGGACTGTCTCCTTAGGCAGTGGACCTGTTGCTGTTACAGGCATCTTGATAGCCTTCTGACACAGTATCCAGCCTTATGCAATGAAGCTCTTGATACTGCATGTTCCTTGATACATTGTCTCCTAACACAATGCAGATCCTTATGTAGTGCACCCACCTCCTTATGTCGCATGCTTTTAAACATACTTTCTCATTATCCAGTGCATCTCCTGATATCCCATGCTTCTTGATGCCCTGTCTCCTTAGGCAGTGCACCTGTTGGTGTTAAAGGCATCTTGCATGCTTTTTATCCAGTACATCTCCTGATATTTCATGATTTTTATCTAGTGCATCTCCTGATATTGCATGCTTCTTGATGCCCTGTCTCCTTAGGCAGTGCACCAGTTGGTGTTATAGGCATCTTGCATGCTTTTTATCCAGTACATCTCCTGATATTGCCTGCTTTTTATCTAGTGCATCTCCTGATATTGCATGCTTCTTGATGCCCTGTCTCCTTATGCAGTACACCTGTTGGTGTTACAGGCATCCTGCATGTATCTCCTGATATTGCATGCTTTTTATTCAGTGCATCTCCTAATATTGCATATTTCTTGATGCCCTGTCTCCTTATGCAGTACACCTGTTGGTGTTGCATGCATCTTGATGGTCTCCTATACAAAGCAGTTGTGTTGTGAACCTCCCAATGTTGCATGTTTCTTGACATGCTGTCTCCTGATACAGTTCATGACTTTAGATAATGCATCTCCTGATGCAGCATGTTTTTTGATGCACTGCTGCTCCTCATGCACCATGCTTCTTGATGCATTGTATCATGTTACAGTGCATATGTTTATGCAGTTCCCTTTCTTATATAGAGCATCATATAATGCAGTGCAACTCCTGATGCAAAATACTTTGCAATATACTACTGCTTCTACCAGTAAAACATTTTGGCAATGCATGCTTTATGGATGGGATCAAGAATTGCACCAACACAACAAAAAATCTACCACCATAATTTGAATTTTCAGAATAGAGTGGTAAACATTGCATGGATTTGTTCTTGGAAACTGTCTACTAATGAAGTAGTGAATTATGAGAAATATGAGATAATGAAAAATAAAATACAATTAATATCATAACACGTCAGGTAGTATTCTGAATTTAACTATAAACCTGATCTCATATTTTAATTTGTAATAGCATGGTTTGATGGCACAGAGTATTTGGCTTCATGCCTGTCCCACATTGATAATGTTTTTATATTGGTGTGCAACCACATTAATTGTTCTAATTTACTGCATTTTATAAAATAGTTTGCATAGAACAAAATAACTTGATATATAGCATTATCAATTTGGTGTCTTGAACAGATTGGGCAAACAATAATACTGATATGTGTCCTGAGTTCTTAATATCCCTGGTAGTCAGAAGCTTGCCTTTTGGACCCACAAAACCTGACTTTGTATGAAACACTGCAGAATACAATGTTTTAATCAACTGTGATATGAACAGTATGGCCAAATGTTGCAAAATGTCTGCACTAGGAAACAACTGAGATCTGGGAAGATAGTGTGCAAAAATAATTTCAAGTAGTAAACTAAACTGTTTTAAAATACGCTTTATGGCAGAGTTTATATAGTTTTGCAATAGCTTTCGATATCACAGAATATGGCTTTTACTAGCTGATTTACATATTTGGGAGAATGATCATGTTTTGTAATACAACTCAGAATTCCAAGGCTTCTTGTCTCACCTCACTAGACCTCAAGGGAATTTCTTCCAAATCCTATTAATGGAGCTAGATGTGTTTGTAATCATCAGTGCCTCTGAAAACCATCACAAACCACTATGGATAATTAGAAATGGTGATCGAGCTGAAACTGGGGAACGTCTTAAAGTGACACTGTTAATTATTTTGGACTTCAGAGACTACTTAATACACACAATGCATTCATTCAGTGGTATCTCACATTCTGTAAAGACTGCTACTACAGCAGGAATTGTTCATGATGTTCTATTTAAAACTGAAATACAGACAGAGCACCCTAATATGGTCTCTGTAAGAATGCATGTATCAATAGCCATTTGCTAAATCTCCAATATGATTTTTTAGATTTGGAAACATCACTAACAGTCTCATTATTTAAAGTAGACTAAGAAAAGAAGAGCCCCCATCCATCTCATTGCAAATAGTTAAACTGCTTAGGTATACTGGAAGTGGTCACTAGTCAAGCTATAGGAGCTGATCAAGGTTTACATACAAATAAGGAATGATGTTCAACATTATTGTGCATTTTAGTTCTATCAAAAAATTACAGATTTAATGAAAAAGGATTATGATGAATAATCGAAAGATAGCATTATGCCAGAATGCCCCTTATTGTGTCATTTTGTTTATTTAATAAAGTAATTTATCTATTAATTTGTTATAGGGGTAGCTATCAGGTGCCTAGGGTTAGAAGCATTGTATTGCCACAAAGTATTTGGTATGTTGTGCTATAAAATTGTCCCCAGGCAGAAAAGCTCAGACAAAGTATTTGGTACGTCATGTTATAAAATTGCCCCCAGGCAGAAAAGCTCATGTTCTGCATATACAACTGTGAGTCAGTACTCATTAAAATAAAAGCATTCAAAATACAGAAAACAGTTCACAAAGAGCAATAAGTTGTGTTGATAAGCTGTTGAAATTCACAGTTGGCAGCCAAAACAACAACAAGAATCACAAATAAAGAGCAAGTAATAATATGGTAAATGGTTAGCGTCAATAAAGGTACTGTATGAGAGCAGACATCATTAAATGTGAGAGAGCGAAACATAGCAAAAGATATCTGTAAGCATTTACAGAACTACAGCATTAGCATCAATAAAGTTACTATATGAGAGCAGACATCATTAAATGTGAGAGAGCGAAACATAGCAAAAGATATCTGTATGCATCTACAGAACTACAGCATTAGCGTCAATAAAGTTACTGTATGAGAGCAGACATTAAATGTGAGAGAGTGAAACATAGCAAAAGATATCTGTAAGGATTTACAGAACTACAGCATTAGCATCAATAAAGGTACTGTATGAGAGCAGACATTAAATGTGAGAGAGTGAAACATAGCAAAATATATCTGTAAGCATTCACAAAACTACAGTGTTAGCATCAATAAAGGTAGTGTATGTGAGCAGACATCATTAAATGTGAGAGACTGAAACATAGCAAAAGATATCTCTAAGCATTTACAGAACTACAGCATTAGCATCAGTAAAGATACTGTATGAGAACAGACATCATTTAATGTGATTGAGTGAAACATAGCAAAATATATCTGTAAGGCGTTGGCATCAATAAAGGTACTGTATGAGAGCAGACATCATTAAATGTGAGAGAGTGAAACATAGCAAAAGATGTCTGTAAGCATTTACAGAACTACAGTGTTAGCATCAATAAAGGTACTGTATGTGAGCAGACATCATTAAATGTGAGAGAGTGAAACATAGCAAAAGATATCTCTAAGCATTTACAGAACTACAGCTTTAGCATCAGTAAAGATACTGTACGAGAACAGACATTAAATGTGAGAGAGTGAAACATAGCAAAAGATATTTGTAAGGATTTACAGAACTACAGCGTTAGCATCAATAAAGGTACTGTATGAGAGCAGACATCATTAAATGTGAGAGAGTGAAACATAGCAAAAGATATCTGTAAGCATTTACAGAACTACAGTGTTAGCATCAATAAAGGTACTGTATGTGAGCAGACATCATTAAATGTGAGAGAGTGAAACATAGCAAAAGATATCTCTAAGCATTTACAGAACTACAGCTTTAGCATCAGTAAAGATACTGTACGAGAACAGACATTAAATGTGAGAGAGTGAAACATAGCAAAAGATATTTGTAAGGATTTACAGAACTACAGCGTTAGCATCAATAAAGGTACTGTATGAGAGCAGACATCATTAAATGTGAGAGAGTGAAACATAGCAAAAGATATCTGTAAGCATTTACAGAACTACAGTGTTAGCATCAATAAAGGTACTGTATGTGAGCAGACATTAAATGTGAGAGAGTGAAACATAGCAAAAGATATCTGTAAGGATTTGCAGAACTACAGCGTTAGCATCAATAAAGGTACTGTATGAGAGCAGACATCATTCAGTTTGAGAGAGTGAAACATAGCAAAAGATATCTGTAAGGATTTATAGAACTACAGCGTTAGTGGCAATAAAGGTACTGTATGAGAGCAGGCATCATTAAATGTGAGAGAGTGAAACACAGCAAAAAATATCTGTAAGGATTTACAGAACTACAGCGTTAGTGTCAGTAAAGGTACTGTATGAGAGTAGACATCATTACATGTGAGAGAGTGAATCATAGCAAAAGATATCTGTAAGGATTTACAGAACTACGGCATTAGTGTCAATAAAGATACTGTATGAAAGCAGACATCATTAAATGTGAGAGAGTGAAACATAGCAAAAGATATCTGTAAGAATTTACAGAACTACAGCCAAGCAGTAAAGTGCTCCCTGTAAGATGTTGTAACATTGCATTTCCTGGACAAATTAAAACTAGATCTAGTTTAGAATATCTCTGTGCTCCAAGGTATGACACTTTACTGAGCCATAAGACAATGCATAGATGTCATGGCAGTGGGGTGGTAGGAATGAGATCTGATCACGTTGCATAATGGTCAGTGCTTTTCAGGAGTCTGAAGGTAAAGAAGCTATAGTATCATATTAGGTGCTCCATCAAAAGTCAAGCTACTAATTACAGCAGTACTACCTCCAACAGCCATGAATGCAGACATGTGTGTACCCCCATGTGAGATTTGGAGTTGTGTCCCAAGTGGCTGAAAAACCCTGTTAATGAAGTCCAAAGGTCAGTCACTGAGCACACTGCATCTCCAACATCTTTTAAGCTGGTTTGGATGTAAGTCACCAAAAAGACACATTTGCCATAGGCACACCTGATCCCCAGGCAGGTTGCTTAGTAACCATACAACCTACATGGAATTAAACACTGGCTACCAAGTACCATATTCCAGGGATTGTCACTTCAGTAGAGCTGTTGAGAATAGAAGACACAGCAGCAGCATTATGTTCCTACATACCATCAGCCACAGATACCACTGTTATCCCACAGTACAGATTGGGATACTACATGTACCACATTGTAAGTGTAGTTCATCATCCCCTCATGTACTTCCTGGCATTGTGCAGTGTAGCTCAGGGATGGTGTGCTCTATACTCTGCACTTTACAATACAGCTACTTTGAGCCACATATTGATGTCACCATACTGCCCTTTGGCCAGTGACAGATTCAACATGTTTACACTGCATTGTCTTTTGGTCAGTATAGATCTCAGCTACATTATAAATACAAGTGCTTGGTTATGACAGCATTGCCTGCAAATAACAGATGGTGGTCACACATCAGCATATCTCTCAACGGTCCAGATTTTTGCAGAATGTCTTTCTGCCTCATATTTTTAGTTTGTTCCTCATAATATTTTTGTTTTTTTCTGCCAAATCACTGAGGACGGAAGTCTCAAAATAATGACTGAAGTTTGAGTTCCTGACCTCATATCCTTCAAAAAATGCATGCTAACGCAAATACTGTTTTTTCTAGCAACATTCTATGTTTGTAAGAGCTAAATTTAAAATCTGTCCCTATTTCTGGGCCTTTGTTCCCCCCATTATTTTAAGCGTTGTCCAGATTTCATGTACTTAGAAGTTGAGAGGTATGCACATCGGGGACCCCACACATACAAGTACACACACACACACACACACACACACACATACATATATGACACGTGTCTAAACCTTAAACTGTCTCTGGCTCCTAGTCTCTTAACACTGTATTTCCTAAATGCACGTGGAGATTAATGTGTTACAACTCTGTCCAAGGGAATTTTCAGATGTACAAACAGCTATGATCATTTTCAGCTTCAGCATGGACCAGAGTGAATGGTAAAGAAATAAAAGGAAACATTAAGCAATAAAAATAACAGAATGCTACCAAGTAAAAAGATTAATAACCTCACCCATTGGCAACATATGCATAACAAACACTTGCCATAAACATTGATTCTTGATACATATAAGGACTGCTTGGTTCCCCAAGAGTGTCATGTAGCAGTGATGGCAAGGTGAGCCTCTTCAGCTCTACAGCTGACAACCTATTAGGTGTACCTTTCCTTATTGCCACTTGTCTGTCCCTTCTGCTACTCTGTCAAAATGTTTCCTCTGAATCATACTAAACCACTTCTGGGAGGGTAGGGGCACAACTCTATGGTACTATCACCAATCATTCCATAGCTTCATTTCAGCTCACGTCCTTACTCTGGTCCTTTCGCTATGAGCCTGATCATTATTCTTCATCTGGACCTTCCCCTAAACACCACTGCTTTTCTTCTGTCCAGGATTTGAGTTGTCAAGCTTAGTACTGTATCCAGACTGAACTGACCTGTAGTTGTTTCATCCATTTTTCAGTCCTCTTCTCTTTAGCTGAATGCTGTTCTACTAAGTTCTACGCTGTCAGTAAACAGATTTCATTGGTTTGTTAGTGAACCCAACCCTTCTGTTCTCATAATTTGCCCTTCTATTATGACGCAAGTGTTTTTTTTTTTGGGGGGGGGGCAAGTATGAGTGGGCTATGGTTTCCTTCTGGACTTTGTTGATTTTCTTGAAGGCCCAAACTGTTTGCAGATGCATTTAATGTTTCTTTTCTTAGAGTGTGCATATTAAATTATTAAAGCCATATTTGTATGATTTCTGTTGAAGACCTTGTTCCTTTTTAGTTGCCTTCATCTAGATTTTCCTATCCCAAGACTTCCTGGAGAAGAAGAAATTAGAAGACCCCACAGTAGTTCAGATATGGGACTGACAATGCAGGCAGAGAGAGAGAGAGAGAAAGAGAGGGAAAGACTAATGTGTTAACAACCTATGCCTGGTGATGCTTTTTCCTATAAATGTTTGACATTGCCTGCCCATATAGTCATACAATCATTGCACTTACTCCTTTCTCAAATTGATTACTTATAGATCTGCTGATATACGTATCTTCAAGTCCATTACCTTTTTGGCTTTATTAAAGCTCTTTCTACTCCAACAGTGCAAATGTCCATGATGGTTGTGTATAACACTTGCTGAAAATCTTTGTTTGACCTGCAGGAGCAAAGACTGAAAATATTGACTTCCAGCACTAGCTCCTACGGCATCTAACTGCTGATTCAGTCATGTGCAGTTCTTGATATATGCGTACTATTATCAACCCAGGCTACTTATTTATTTTTTGTGCGACACTGTAGTTACTGATCAGTTTACTTCTACCTAATAGAAATATTAGGAAAGCTGACCCAGAAAAATTCAAATTAGTCATTTGACTTCAGTGTTTGAAAATGCATACACTCAACTTAAGAATGAAATAGTTATTGAATATGCATTGGAAAGCTATAAGTTTCAGAGTTGGAGGCTCAGGTCAGATTAGTCTAAGAAAGCATTTTATGCCCAGGAGAGGACAGTGTACATAGCCTAGAAGTGATTTTGATACTACCAGAAACCTTATTTACACAGTTAAGACAATGTTGCATTCAAAGCTTAAATGATTTCCTTTGTCATCCCCATGGTTTGTTTGTGTCTTTCGGCTTTTCCCGGTTAGGGGTCGCCACAGCGGAACTCCGGTCCGCTAATGATTGGAAGTTGATTTTTACGTACCGGCTTGCCAGGCCTGACACACAACCTTCAACGAAGGTATGCCCATTCACACATGTCTCCACGCAGAAGACGCTCTAGCTGAGAATCGAACCGGACAGCGTCTTACTGTGAGGCGACAGCGCTACTGCAGCACCACCACCACGGGTTGTCATCCCCATGGTACAGTTGTTAAATTAAAATTAATGATGATTAGCAACCCTGCAAGATGTATACTTATGGACACATGCAACTTGATACATTTTCTTGTGAACTTCAGTTTCATTGAGTACTGTGTGCCAACTTATCTTTGTTTTATGATTTTAACTTAATGAGAACAAATCTTCATAAGGAGTGGTATGGATAGAAAATGAACAAATATCTCTTGGAAAGTGAATTACCCCAGTGGTATAAATAATCTTGAATTCCAAAATAATCTACTAACCTTGAATACCAAAATAATTTGCATGCTGGTCAATCAGCTATACCAAGTCACAACCATTTTGTGAATTCTTGTAGACCCTGTTCACTGTTTTGCCACAAACTGTTACACAAGCAGTAATACATGAATCTGTATTGTAAAGCCAGATCTACTGCACATTTCTGTGGATCCAGATATTTTGCATCATGACATTATTAAAAATTCTAAATGTATCAAATATATACTAGGTAATGATTAATAAATAGATTCAGCTGTCATATTTGGCTACCAGTAAAAAAAAAACAAAGATGCACATCTCACCTATAATATTAAGGGGAACTAGCATCATACAACACTGTCCAGATTATTTTGCTTTCTTCTTACACTGGATTTATGCAATAAATAATTTAAAATGAATTCTGTTTTTTACATGTATTTAATGATTTCATTGAGAGACAAAAAATAGTACCAGGATCTGCAGAGTTATAGCTTTCAAAAACACATTTAATAATTGGACAATTTGGGAGTTATTAAGTTTGAAATTAATCTTTTCTTAAAGCAAGCTTGGTGTCTGCTGCGTCAGTATTGATAAAACATATTGCTACAGCTACCTTATATCAATATATACAGACGTAAAATGGTTCACTAAATGTTTAAACTTCTATTGTTATTAACAACATGCTGTGACAACATGCACAGTATTGACTTGTAGTGCAACAGATGAGACCTGTATTGTCAGACTCAATTTACATTGATCAGATGTCAGGCTTTGACTTAAAAAAAAATTAAGTTCCTATTTGTGACAGCTCGAATATTACAGCTTTCGAAAAAAATAAAACAAATTTAGTGTTTATGACATATGATGCAGAGGACTTTTGCTGGAGTTTTTTTTTTGTCTCTGTCTTGTAGCTGTCAGTAGTTATGTGACTTGTTCCCTTTGATGTCTATAGGTGCCCTTTACTTCTTTTGTCTTTGCTTCCCTTTTTATTCCTTCTCTTTTATGCATTAACATCCTCCAGACCTCCTGGCACAGGTGTTCTTAGGATGGAATAGTATTAAACAGTCTGATGGTAGATATATGTTTTTATGGTGGTAATGTGGCATTTGGCTATACAAGGCTCAGTATTTGCAGATAAGAAGTCTAATTACTGTGCTTCTAGGTTTTCTTCGTAATCTTCATCAGATATCAGATACCAAGGATGACAAGACACACATGCACATGTGAACATTCAGACTATTTTATCTTTATTGGCCCCTCAGTGGTGCATATTTGCCCAACAATGTGAACCACAGGCAGTGTCAGAAATAAACCGCTTCAACGTCAAGCAAAAAACTTTATTAAAGCAACGCTTTCAGGTAACAACCCTTTCTCAATGCTAATACCATTACACAGAATAATCACCATTTAAATAAGAGCAAACAAGTATTACATGATCACAGCCAGCATATCACATGACACTGCATAAAAAAAAATGTTAAATACATTAAATATTTTGTTGTTGTATTCTTACTAAACCAGGTTTAATACTTACAGTATTGTTAAGACAAGGTTCAACTCTGCGCATAATCTAATAATCCATTCAAACTCTTAATTTTCAAGAAAATTGTTTAAATCACCCTCCTTCTGGTTCCTTTCACTACTCTGTCCATTACCCTAAACTTAAAACAATGGTCCTCACCCTTGTTCATGATACGTCTACTTAGAGCATTCTTGTCATTTTTCCTTATATCCAACTTATGCTCATTAATTTGGTCCCTCAGCCTTCTGGTGGTTTTCCCCACAAAAAAATGAAAATCATTTTACACAAGTGGCGAGGTACACCACATAGCTGGTATTACAACTGGCCGTGAGGGAAAAAGTATATTGCCTGTTGGTCACAGGATGTGTGAACACATTACAACTACAATTCATACACTTAAAAGTGCCTTGCTTCGTAACTGTTTGTTGCTTGGCATATACTTTAAAATCTTTATAACATAGCCTTCTTTTTAAGTTTCTAGTGTTACTATAAGAAAAATAAGGTGGTTCATTCAGAATTGTCTGCAGCTCAGGTAGAGCCAACAAAATAGTCCAATTCTTTTGTATAATTCTTTTAAGATCACCTGTCCTTACATTAAAAGTAGTTACATACCTAATGTTACTACATTGAACTGCCTTTTGTACCACTTCTTCTGCCCCCTTAGAAAATATGAGTTTCAGAGAGGTTTCATGTGATATGCTGGCTGTGGTCATGTGATACTTGTTTGCTCTTATTTAAATGGTGATTATTCTGTGTAATGGTATTAGCATTGAGAAAGGGTTGTTACCCAAAGTTTTTTGCTTGACGTTGGAGTGGTTTATTTCTGAGTCTATCGTTATTTTTCCAGTTACCACAGTATCAACCTTATTACCAATCACAGCTAGTGTTAACAGCTTAATATGTTAAAGTGGGAGGAGCTGGGGATTTTCAGCCCTACCACCCATGCCGATGGTAACATTTCAGGTGCAATTGTAACCCCCCATTTAAAAGCACTTTAGTCTGCAGCATCACTCTAGCAGTTAAGTGAGCCATTCCACTTCTGAATCCACATGTTTCTCTCTAGCCTGAAAGCCTTCAGCATATGGTTTATTTGTAATATAATTTATTATGCATGAAATTCCATTACTGAGGTAGGGTTTCGAATTTGAGTGTACTTTTCCCCCATTTTAGCATTTACCTTTCTTGCTCGTGGTCCTAATCCTTAGGTTTTGCACTTGCTGCTCTGTACTTTTGTCACAACTACATGAAGAGTCTAGCACTTCACAGCACCCTAGTATCAAAATTAAATCCGTAAACAAGATGAAAAGCATATTATTTACACTGCAGTATGCGGCGATACACAAAGGATGCTTTAGAAAGCGACGCAGAAATACAAGTTTATTAACTGTGCACAAACCTTCATGGTGACATTGATGAATAGTTGCTTGTGAAGCAAGATAAGGGAATTATTTATTACCCTAGGTGTTTAGGGTTGCCATTTTTATGCATGCAGATACTTCAGACAGAATGAAGGACATCACTAGAATTCTATACAGATCCTAACAGTACTGCACAATGGATGAATGCTATGAACTACTGCTAAGCTTCATTCTGCCGGAGGTTTGATTCCATCGGTCTCCATTTACATCATCTAGAACTTTCAGCAAATCACTTAAGTGTCAATCCTCTCCAAATGAGTTGGGGGTGACTCATCTTTAAAAGTATCTATCCTTAGTCACAGCATTTCAGCTAAAGACATTTTGTTTTTATCTGTCATTCAGCTTTAGCGGGGAATACGTTTCAGACTTCACATTTCTTGATGCATTCCTTGAACAAAGAAAGTGTAAGAAGATTGCTCAGGGTCATAAATTTATGAAGAAGGGCATACATGCTCAGAAATGCCACTTGTGCATCATTTATTTGTGGATGATTAATGTGTAACATCTGTGCACCCAAAGGATGTACAGTTCCGGTTTTGGTTAAAGTAAAATATCTGCTCCGTTTTTCAACCACCTTTAAAACTCATCTGGTACAATTTACTTTGTTTGAAACATATTTAAATGTTTGTTCCTTGATATCTTCTCTCAGAATATCCCAGTTAATTGCATAATGACTCATAACATCACTGTTTTTTATTCTGTGACCTTTTTCCAACTCAGGCACCGTGCTGTATGCAGTGTTGAGTTCTGAAGCACAAACACAGCAGCCCCGCAATCCTTCTTTTCCTTCCAGCAGCTGCATCCAAACCTGCACCATTATACTATATATAGTTATATATATATATATATATATATATATATATATATATATATATATATATATATATATATATATATATATATATATATATATAGGATATCCTGACTGACCTACCTTTGGCAAGCTCATTTCCCTTCATTTCCTGTTATAGTTGTTTATTGAATTACGTCTTATTATTTCAGAATAGTTTTGTATTGGTAATACTCTTATTTTTCAGAAATATTTATTTTATTATTTTATTTTACATTTGTTAACCGGGGGTGTCTGACTGAGCTGAAAAGGCCCTTTTTCAGCAGAGGCCCGGGGAGAAAAGCTCCACAAAGAAAAATTACAGACACATTTAGTTATTTAGACATAATCAGTATACACACAAATTACAAGAGACATGTTTTTACAGTGGTATGCGGCACAAACAAACAGTTACAGTGGAGAGAACAATCAAAAAAGATATTAATTTTAAAAATAAAGGTAAGTAATAGATTTGTGGTGTACAGCTGAACTTTGGAATGTAGGTAGAATACATACATAGTACACAGGTATAGTACATACATTGTAGATTAGCCAGTGTTTGTGAGTAAGATTGAAAAACTATTATAAATTGCTCTAGATTTAGTATGCATATGTTATCCGCTTTCACTAGCCTGGGGAGCAATCATGGCACTGCCAACTTTGCTTGAGATGTTGCCTGATGAGGTCTTTAAAGGAGGCTTTGGATGATGTGTTTTGAATGCTAGTAGGGACAGAGTTCCATTTTTTAGCCACCGAACTCCTATATAGTGCATCTCCAAAGCTATTGTAGCTGTTGGTGACTTCTAGTAGTAGTTTGCTTGATGATCTAAGAGGCCTTTTGGCTGAGTGATGTTGTACTAGGTTTTTGAGGGCAGGACACTTATTGGGGAGGTAATAGATAGAATGACAGACGCAGAGCTGATTGTAGGTTAGGAGGTTGGGCAGTTCAAGCCAGTGGAGCTGTCTCAAAGCAGTACAGTGATGATTTCTATATGAGCAATTTGCAGCAAAACGGGCAATTCTGTTATAGCAAGCTTCCATTTTGCTTAGTTCAGTTTTGTTGAGATTAGTCAGAATGGGAGATGCATAGAGTAGGGTGGATAGAAGTTGGGAGCGAGCAATGGCTGATCTTGTGTTGTTGGTAAGAAATGGTTTGATACGGTAGAGTGACCCCAGTTTGGCATGTACTTTTTTAATAGTTAAGTTCAGATGACTATCAAATTTTAGGTGGGAGTCTATGGTTATTCCCAATAGCTTAGCCTGTGCCACTGGAGCAATTGGAGTAGCATTTGTGGAGTAGATAGTGAATTGACTGTTAGTGTTTTTGTTAGAACTGGTTATAATCATAAGCTGAGTTTTCTTTGGATTGAGGATAAGTTGGGCTTTGGTAAGGTAGTTTTCAACGTCAGAGAATGCTAGTTGAGTTGTTTGCAGGAGGGTGGAAATGTTTTGTGCAGCACAGATTAAGGTAGTGTCATCTGCATACTGAATTATAGATGCATGCTGTGTGGAGGTGTGGAGGTCATTTGTGAAGACTGTGAATAGTAGTGGTCCTAAGATAGAACCCTGTGGGACTCCTATAGTTATGGGCAGCTGAGGAGAGAGAGAATTTTCCCATTTCACAGCTTGGTACCTGTCAGTTAAGTAGCTTTGGAACCAGGTAAGAGTGGAATTAGATAGATGATATTGGTTTAGTTTGTTTAGCAGGATTTGGTGTGAGACTGTGTCAAATGCTTTGGACATATCCAAAAAGAGTTGACACTTGCAGGCCTTCATTTTTGAGACGGTTTACTGTGTCTGTGAAGCAGAGGAGAGCTGTAGTGGTACTATGGGCAGGTCTGAAACCATGCTGAGTAGGTGACAGGATGTTGCAGTCTAGGAGATAGTTTAGCATCTGGGTATGGATGCATTTTTCTAGGATTTTGGCCAGTGGGGAGAGTAAAGCAATGGGTCTGTAGTTATTAAGTTCAGTGGAGGTCCCGCCTTTATGTATGGGTGTAACATAGGATATTTTCCAGAGTTTGGGCACATAGTTTTCAACAATAGATCTGTTTATGAGAGTGGAGACTGGGATAGCAATAGCATCTGCTGTAAGTTTCAAGAAATAGCTGGGGAGTAGGTCAGCTGCTGTTGATGAGGTTTTTAGTTTGGAGAGCATGCTTTTGATTGAAGTGGTGGAAACTGTTTTGAGGGTAAAGCTTGTATTAGTGTTATTTGTGTTGGGGGGATAGTGAGGAAGGAACTGTCCTGTGATACTAAGGATAGAATTGAGTTCACAAAGTGGGAGTTGAATTGTGTTTCAATGGGAACTTTAGTGTCAGAGGTGGTTGGTTTGGGGTAGCCTTTTGGGTGGATTTTAGTAGCTGGTTTACATTTTGCCAAAATTTTTGCGGGTTGTGTTGGTATTTAGTTTGTAATGTTGTATAGTAGGATTTTTTGTCCAGCCTAATGCATTTTTTTGCACGGTTGCGCAGTTCTTGGTACTTAGTTAGGCTTTGTGTTTCTTAGTTTTTTTGATAGTAACACCAGGCAGTGTCTCTGGACTTGAGGATTTGTTTGGTTTCTTTACTGAGCCAGGGGTTTATAGAGGTTCTAACCTTGATTTTGCGCAATGGAGCGACAGTGTCTAGGTGTTGTAGAAATGTTTTGTTGAAATATGCTACAGCCTGGTCAAGTGGGAGGGTTTTTAGGGGGGTCCAGTCACAGTTACACAGTAAAGTGTTGAGGACCTCAGGAGAGATTTTGTGTTTCTAGTGGATATATAGTTAGTGGTTTTGCATATGCTTGTTCTACTATGTATAAAGTATATTATGTTGTGGTCACTTAAGGTGTCTGGGGACTGCCTGTGTGAGGGTACAATGTGGGGTTGCTAGTTAGGACCCAGTCAAGGATGGATTCCCTTTTAGATTTTTTATCACACCTAGTTGGAATTTGGACTAGCTGCTGGTAGCCATGGAGATTTATTAGATTACTTGGTGGTTCTGATATACAGGTGAACCAATCTAGGTTGAAGTCCCCCAGAATAAGGGTTTCTTGTGAGTATGTGGAAGAACACCAGGATAAGAAGTCTTCAAGGCTAGCAGGTGTATTACCAGGTGGAATATAGATCACAATTGTGGTGATGACCTTTTTAGGGTGAAGTTGAAGTTGTGAGATAAGTATGTCCCAATTATTGGGGGAGGGGTAGGAGTTTGGTAATTGATGGACAGTTAAGTTGGACTTGTAGAGTAAGGCAGTTCCACCCCCTTTAAGAAGTGGTCTGTCTTGTCTAATGATATTGTAGCCAGAAGGGAGAACTTCTGAGTTAGCTATGTTTTTATTTAGCCAGGTTTCTGTTAAAGCAACTATGTCTGGGGAGTAGTGTGCTATTGTGGCCTGGAGTTCAGGTATTTTATTTTTGATACTTCTAATATTAATATTTAGCATTAAAAGATGGTTGGTTTTGCTGCTGTTGTTGATTTGCCCAGGGAAAGTGGGGGTGTTATGTTCTGACATTTGTGTTTGAGCAGTTTGTGTTAGACAGGATGGATTTGGGCCTGGGTTGGGGTGGATATCCCCACTTATGGTGAGCCTGGAGTTAAAATGGTTATACAGATGTTGGAGTTTGGTGAGGAGTGTGAGAAAGTATTGTGTTTTTTTGGAGTAGGAATGAGAGCAAATGTGTTTAGTTCTGAATTGGTCCGTTATGTAGTTCTTGAATAAGTGTGGGCAGATATTATTATAATGTGTGGTGTCTGTGTATGAGAGTGCATAATGCAGTGTTGTGCTACTAAGTTTAGGGATATTGCTAGAGTGATAACTTGTGGTGTTGTAAAGAATTATGAGAAGACAGACTAGATTTAGTTGTGTGATAGTCATGGTTATAAAGTTTATGTTGTTTCTAGGTGGGGGGGTCTGAATAGGAATTATAGGGTTGCACTATATGTGGATGGGGAAGTAGTGTGGGTGATGCAAAACATGCCTAGTGGGAATGAGAGTGATTGGGAGTATTTTGTGTGGAGCAAGTTGGTGTGGGTTAATGTGATATGACTTGAGGAGCTGTGATTGGTGGAGGTGATGTGAGGGTGAGCTGTGGGTGTGGCTATGATTACTATAAATGTAGAGGTAGTGGGGGCGGGAGGGAATAGGGGGCAGGGCAGGGGAGCGGAGAGAGCCCGAGCGTTAGCGAGGGCGAACGGAGCAGGGCAGAGCCAGAGCCAACAAAGGCAAGAGAAAAGTAAGTATTACTTTACAAATCTGAACACTTTTAAAACAAATTCCTGAGGTCTAATGGCTTACCGGCTAGCAGAATGTAATTGCTGGAAGCACTTGTGTCCTGGTGGGAGACTAGAAATTTAAAGATGGCTCCATGCTCAGCAGGATTCTAATATAGACTTTGTATTGGGGTGGGAGATAGCACAAGGGGTGTAAACCAGGTGGAATGCAAAGAAACCAGAGAGGCAATCAGTGGAAATCAGTGAAGGCCTCAGAGAGGGTAAGTAATAATTCAAACTACCTGTAAAGTGAAGGAGAGAAGAGACAGCAAAGTTTATTAAGGTTGGGAGTGTGTCTTTACATTGACTTGCTGATTAGTAACCAGTTTGTGCACATATTAGAGTAGGGAGATACATTAGCAATGATAGAGATGCAAATAAGCAGGTGATCCTCCAAGTGATACAAACTAAGGCAGAAAGAACTGAGAGGGCTGCTTGATGGTTAATTTAATTTAGTCACAGGGATGTGAATTAAAATCTATACTGTCTATTGGACAGTTAGGATTACTGTACTATCGGGGACACAAGGCTACAACAGTCAGTTTTATTAGCAAGCTGAGAACTACTAAGAAATACTGCTAATGTAATAGCTTCACTCTCATAAAACATACAAGTAGAATGCCTGGGTGGACTGACCCTGCTCTTGAGGCTCAAAATGTATATCCTTGTTTAGTTTGCAATACTGATTCCTTCTTACACTGTATAGATGGAGTGGTAGCCGCAGACTGCAGATTTGCTTGAGTGTGCTCCTGCTCTTGAGGCTCAAACTGTATATCCTTGTTTAGTTTGCAATACTGATTCCTTCTTACACTGTATAGATGGAGTGGTAGCCACAGACTGCAGATTTGCTTGAGTGTGCTCCTGCTCTTGAGGCTCAAACTGTATATCCTTGTTTAGTTTGCAATACTGATTCCTTCTTACACTGTATAGATGGAGTGGTAGCCACAGACTGCAGATTTGCTTGAGTGTGCTCCTGCTCTTGAGGCTCAAAATGTATATCCTTGTTTAGTTTGCAATACTGATTCCTTCTTACACTGTATAGATGGAGTGGTAGCCGCAGAATGCAGATTTGCTTGAGTGTGCTCCTGCTCTTGAGGCTCAAAATGTATATCCTTGTTTAGTTTGCAATACTGATTCCTTCTTACACTGTATAGATGGAGTGGTAGCCGCAGACTGCAGATTTGCTTGAGTGTGCTACTGTATAGATGGAGTGGTAGCTGCAGACTGCAGATTTGCTTGAGTGTGCTCCTGCTCTTGAGGCTCAAAATGTATATCCTTGTTTAGTTTGCAATACTGATTCCTTCTTACACTGTATAGATGGAGTGGTAGCCGCAGACTGCAGATTTGCTTGAGTGTGCTACTGTATAGATGGAGTGGTAGCTGCAGACTGCAGATTTGCTTGAGTGTGCTCCTGCTCTTGAGGCTCAAAATGTATATCCTTGTTTAGTTTGCAATACTGATTCCTTCTTACACTGTATAGATGGAGTGGTAGCCGCAGACTGCAGATTTGCTTGAGTGTGCTACTGTATAGATGGAGTGGTAGTCGCAGACTGCAGATTTGCTTGAATCTAATCTATAGAAATATAATCCTTTCCTGTAACATCAAGCCAAAGAAAGACTCCATTTGTGAAGTATTTGTGATGGTAGGGTGAGTGGCCACATTTGACTGACAGATAGTTAGAAACCAAAAAGTGAGCAGGTGTAGCACTTTCTGAAATTATGACTTCATCATGGGAGGAGACTGGAGATGACATGAATGACTTGTGGATAACCGTACAGAGTTTCTGACAAACCATCTAGCAACTCAGCAATTGTGGCAGTCCTGGTGGTGTGTATGAGTGAGTCTGTTGATAGGGAGGGGATTTAAACATTGGCATAACTCATTGGCATAACTTTTTCAGCAAGGACAGAAAGATCCTAATCGTCAGTGGGATCATCATTAGGAGATGGGAGAAACATTCTGAGGAACTCCAGAACTTTGGGGATGTGCCATATTTTAGGGGAGGGTCTATCTTACATGATCGAATGTTTAGTTGGTCGAATAACTAAACATCGATCATGAACAGTCCCCCACTTGATTTGTCTTTATTGTTTTTTTTTTTTTTTTTTTTTTTTTTTTTTTTTTTTTTAGGTAGGAGGAGTTGGAAACTGCAATTTGCGGTTTTGGGTCTTTGAAATTTAGCGATCGACATTTAGTTATTCGACTAACTAAATGTTCTATCACGTAATATAGACCCATTTTAAGGAGGCAATGCCAGAAACAGCTGGTATGATTAGGTCCATTTCTGTATATGAGGATGCTGTGACAATTATACATCTCTAATATGGCAACACTGCAGGCATGGATGAGATCTGACCCAAAATACTGATGGCATTAGATACTGGGCTGTCATTATTAAATCTGACTCATCAGTCTTGAGTGGAAGATGGAGACAGTGTGCTTTAACTGGCAAGCTTAAGTGGAGGTCCCTTTTTTACAAACGGGGATAGGAGGATACATTGAAACTATATTGGGGTTATGCACAGTAGACTCATGGGAAAACCTATGTTAAGGTGATGGAATAGAAAATATGTCTGATAGTTAAATCATCAATACAGGAGGAGCAGCATGGATACCATCTTGGCCATGGGGGGGGGGGTGTATTGACTGTTTATCCTTGCAAGAATATTAGAGAAGTAATGGGATTTCAGCAAGATAGCATATGGCTGTGCAGCTTCTGGAATGCCTTGAAAGTTCTACACCAGTGCAAGGCCCAGGGATATGACTGCCTGCACTTATTTCCTCCATTTCTGGTGTGATGGTTGTGTCCTTATTCTTGTCATTAAGCAGAATATATTTAAAAGAGTCAGGACTAGCAAGGCTGTGTCTTCTTTTTCTTCATTTTCATTATTTTAAGTTCATCAGTGATTCTGTATTCTCCATCTGCATCTGTTGTCATGATCTTTGCATAGTGACTGAAAGGATGAGATCACAAATACAAATGGCAAAAATGATGTTCTTATGTTTGTAGAGTTGCTAGTTTCTCTCTCTCTCTGTCTCACTCCAGCTGTCTGACAGTGTGAAGATACTGGCAGTCTTTGAGGATTTGTGAGTAAAGCTACTGTCCCTGTAACATGAGAAGAGACAATCAAGGTTCTTTGGGCACCTACTATGGATGTCTTCTGTACATATTCTGCTGGATGTTTACCTGGTGTGTCCAAATGACAGGATTCAATGGAGCACAACTAGGACATGCTGGAACACTGATGGTACTACTGGATGAACTAGGTATTGCACCTGGGTCTAGAGAAATCTGATGTGCCCTTCTCAGCTTGCTACCACAGTGACCCTCACCAGACTAATGGTTTAAAAACGGATGGCTGAATAGCACATATTTATTGCAAAACTCATTAATAAGGTTTGATGTCCTACCTTTTTTTTTAAGATTTATTATTTTAAGTCACCTCTGTGACCTTACCCCTGTGGCTAAGATGCAGGTTCCTCACTTTAAATAATTTTGAGGAAGTAATATCATATAGATATTTATCTCTTCCAATCTCCTGCAACCACGAACCCTCATCTCCTATTAGCTCATTCTCTCTATTCTTTCCTCAAGCATCCAAGGATATCAGGCAAGAGAAGCAAGTTTGAGATCATGCTCATCACCTGTGAGATGTTAGATACACAAATCCAGCCGCATGCAGTTGTATGCATCTAACCCACCCTCCTATAGCAGTCAGTACTGGCTACATAGCCAACCTGGAACTTGAAGTGCTGGCCGGATGGTATGCATGTGCTTTCACACACACACACACACACACACACACACACACACACACACACACACACATATGCATATGTACATTACACATACACGCATTCTCACACACACACACACACACACACACACACACACACACACACACACACACACACACACACATGCACATGTACATTACACATACACGCATTCTCACACACACACACACACACACACACACACACACACACATGCATGCACATGTACATTACACATACACATTCTCACACACACACACACACACACACACACACACACACACACACACACACACACATGCATATGTACATTACACATACACGCATTCTCACACACACACACACACACATGCATGCACATGTACATTGCACATACACACATTCTCACACACACACACACACACACACACACACACACACACACACACACACATGCATATGTACATTACACATACACGCATTCTCACACACACACACACACATGCATGCACATGTACATTGCACATACACACATTCTCACACACACACACACACACACACACACACACACACACACACACACACATATGCATATGTACATTACACATACACGTATTCTCACACACGCACATACACACACACACACACACACACACACACACATGCATGCACATGCACATTACACATACACACATTCTCACACACACACACCACACGCACACACACATGCATGCACATGAACATTACACATACATGCATTCTCACACACACACCACACGCACACACACACACACACACATGCACACATGCACATGTACATTATACATACACGCATTCTCACACACACACCACACACACATACGTACAGACCACAGCTACAGTGCTATGCACTGACTTGTAGAATGAAGCACCTGCCCTCAGTTCCTTCTCACTGCTTGCTGTGACATCTAATTTTAATGAAAGTAACACTAATACAGTGTGCTAAACTGCCTTCCTGTTCTTGGGATGGACAAGCTTACCTCATCTACTGATTGCTATACTATTTCCAGCTCTTATTTGCCATCTTGGAACTGGTGAGTGTTTCTTATTCTTGGTTATGATGCTTGTGTTACCTTTGCTTCCTGTATACATACATGTACCTATAGACTACAGCCTCCCCCCCCCCCCAGGCTAGTGAAATCCTGTTTGGAGGTGCTTAGTCTGGTTCTTTTGTAGATCATCATATTTTCATTTAATGAAAGAGTATTTCCACCCTTCTAAAAGAGGTGTTATTTACTCCCATCATTAAAAAGGCTGGTTTAGAGCCTCATGATCTGTGTAACTACAGACATGTCTTTAACATTAACTTCATTGACCGTACTAGAGAAGGTTATACAATACAGCTGAGTTCATAATGGAGGTTCAGCTCCATCAATGATGTCTTTGTATCTGACTTTCAGTCTAGGAATTTTATGGAGAAAGTCTTTACCACTATCTTTAATGATCTCCTAGTACTGAGGAGTCAGTGTTTATACTCAGTATTGCTCTGCTGAGTCTGTCGTCTGCATTTGGCACTGCTGACCATGTGATCTTCTTTGACCATTTGTAGTATTACTGTGACATCACAGGAATTTTCTTCAAAGAATGGTCTCAGGGTAAATCCCTTTCACTTACCTGTGGTGTACCACAGGGTTTAATTTTTGGGTCCCTAGTTTACCATGTATACATTTATTTTTGCTGACATTATTTGGGAGAAAGACCTGCTGCAGCATTGCTATGCTTATGGCATGCAGCCATATCTATCTCCCAAGAGTCTCTGCCTCCCCTTAACAGGTTATCATCAGATTTGGAGTACATCTACTCCACAAATATATGATCTGTAATTAGCTGAAACTAAATACATCCAATATGGATGCCATAGCTATTGATGTCAGTTTGTGGGATTCATGTGCAGCAGTTCTGTGTCCTAATGTCACTTATAATGTTCACAAATTGGAATTTATGTCAAAGCTGCATAATTTAGGGATAATTGTTAATGATAAGCTGATACTGAATAACCACATGCCGTCTGTCATCAAATGTCCATGTTTCCATCTTAAGATATTACACTTTTTAAGCCCTTATATCTCCTGCAGAATTCCCATTGGTGGTTCTCACTCTGGTCTCCTCTTAACTGGACTACTACATCACCTTGTACCTGAGGTGCGTCTATATCACGTTATCGAAATCTTACTACATCGAATCACTAAAGATTGACGTCTAGTGATCGATGTAGTAAAACATTGAATAACATTTAAAAAAACAAACAAACAAAAATAAAAACTAACTACAACCCCCAACATAGGGGCTGTGCCCCCTACACCCCCCTACTTAAATATTCCAACTCCTAGACCACACTACATTGAGGTAAACAGAAATCTCCCCCTACGGAGATTTCCATTTACCTGCACAATGTTCTGCGCTTTTGATGTTGTGGTGCCAACAATATCAGCTTCGATATTGTCGGCTTTCGACATCATGAAGTAGACCCCCTGAGGTTGCTGGACTCTGAACTTGACTGCCTGCAGCTGATGCAAACCTCTGCTGCTCTGCTACTAATAAGAACAATGAGATATCAACACATTAGGGTGGCACTGCACAGTCTGCAGTGGCTGCCAGTTAGATTTCATGTCACTTATGAAGTCTAAGCTCTGGTCCATTTAGCCCTACATGACTTGGGCCCTCCCTGTCTGTGGGAGCTGCTTTCCTGCTAGTGGTAATCCCACGCTCTTTGCTTGGTCACCTTGAGGTTATTAGCAGTTCCAGGGATGCAGGTTTACCAAAGGTCACACCTTTGGTGTCTAGTAAGTGTCTGACTCCCTCAGTGCTCTTGTTTTTTAAAGAGCCTGTTAACATCTATTTATTTCAGTTGGCATATTGGGGATTTGGTCTCATTGCACTCTTTGGTCCTAGGTCTTTTTTCGATTATTTTTATTTATTATTATGTTTAGTCTTTCCCTATTATTAATGCATATTAATGTTTACTTTTTGTAAAGTGCTTAGGCTTAAATAGTTAAATGAATGTGAAACCTTGCAGTATCAGGTCTTAGTATTCAAACCCAGGTCACCAGAGCTATAGTCAGTGCTCCATCCCACTGCATTGTGCAACAGCAGCTCCCCATAAATTCATGAGGCTTTGCCTTATCCATATTATTCTATGTGCAGTAATGTCAACACATCACTCCAGGCAGTTTCCTGCATGCACATCATACCACTGTGCAAGGTGCATGTGGTATGCTGAGTGAATGCAGCATACTGCTGAACTGTCATTTATATAAGACTCCCCAGTGCCAGACAGACCCTTAAACCTGCTTTTGGCTTCCTGTCCCTGTATTGTGCTGGAAATCTGCTCAGAACAGCAAGATTGTGCATGTTTCAGAGCACTCCAAAGGCAGTAGCATCAAAATTTGTTTGGAAGTTATGGATTTGTGATAGGAAGACTCATTGGGGTAAAATACTCTAAAGTTAGATTAGGCTACAAATGTCAACTGCACCAAACACCCCGATTTCAAAACTGAAGACTGTACTCCTGACATTAGTTTGCAGTGATAACTGCTAAAGCTTTAGACTCCTCACCTCCTGGTCTCTCCTTGAACTCCATTTCTTATACTGATAGATTAAAAGTTCTTTTACAATGTACACACCACATAAAGCCACAGCGAGAACTAATGGGCATTAAAAATTAATTGTCAGCATTTGTACAAGACTCCTTTCAATAAAATGGATTGCATTTCTAAAACTTCTTTCTCCAGTTCAACACTTCTGTAGGACTTGAGTTTATAGGAACAAATAAAACAAGAACCCCTTTATTAGGATTATGGTTCTTTCTTCTACTGTGTGTGTGTGTGTGTGTGTGTGTGTGTTTTCTTGATGTAGAAATGTTCTAAAATTAAGCTGCCAAGGTATAAATTCCAAAGGACGTTATTGCATGTATAATTCAAAATCTAGTAACAAAATGCGCAGAGACTTTTAAAATATTAATCAGCTGCAAATGGGGAATGACATAGCCAAAGAAAGCACAACAACCCTGAGTGCAAAGAAGGAAGACTGCTTTTTGACGCACATTTTGTTTTATGGAGAATCAAGTACAGTGCAGTACGTTTCTCAGCTTTAGTAAAGGATTCCTGCTCCTGACTCTGCTTTTTCCTTTGAATTCTTAAGTCTTATAAAAGAAATACTGTCAACTTTATCTCTCTGTTTCTTTTTTCTTTTTTTACATCATGAAGTTGGTATTCAGACAATATAAAGAGACTCGGGAGCTGGAGAGGTGAAATGTAAAGAAAAAAAACACAAATCTTCAAATAAACGTGGAAGCAACAGAATGATGAAGAAAGTGCACAAACTGTTTTTGTTTAGCCCTGTGGCTAAATACAAACAGAACAACACAGGGAGACTCGGTATAAAAAGTAAAGAGTGGGCAGCATGGCTGAAGATGATGGGGGAGCAAACACCAACAGGCTAAGGAGTTCAAAGCTAAAGACCACTTACCAGTTTTTGATTCCTCCACATTAATTTCTTTTGACTTATGGCAGAGTCTATTTGAAGAAACAGAAGAATGAAATGGTCTAAACTGTAGGGCTAGACAGAGTGGTAAGAGAAGGCTGGAACAGGTCTACCATATCAACATTCAGAAACCATGAAAAGTAGTGTAGACCCCATTAGTTCTTCTGAAGAAAGAAAGAAAATGCAATACGGGCAGATGAGACAGGATGACACAGAGAAATTCGAGATAAGGAAGCATCAATTAAGAAACAAGGTTTAGCACATATCGAGACAATTCTAGGAGAAAAGAGCAACTTAAATTTTACAAAATACCTCTCCCCCATCAAAAGTCTGTGCAAAAAAAATCTATAAACATTGCTGAAGATGAGAGTTATAGAGGGGTTACAAGGAACTGAATCAGCGTAGTGGTGGTTTAATGCTAAAGCCTTTTAGATGCAATCAGGTTCTGTAATAATTTTAGGAAGATGATGTTGAAATATGACAGCTACCCAGTACCTAGACTAGAAGAATTAATAGAAGTTTGGGGAAAGCAAGGTTCTGACTACATTAGATCTAACAGACAGGTACTGAGAAATCCCTCTAACTACTTAAGCCAGAGAATAAACAACTTTTTCAACACCAGAGGGGCTTATTCCAGTGTACTGTCTTTCCTTTTGGACTAAACAGTGGCCTTGTGCCCTTTCTCAAGCAAAAGTCATAGTCCTGAAGCCCCATGTCAAATATGCTGCCATGTATCTAGACAAGGTTGTAATTCACTCTGAGGACTAGAACTCCCATCTTCCTAAGGTACAGGCCGTGTTAGATTGTGTGACAGGCTATGTTGTTAACCAGTATCTCCAAGAACAAGATAAGATAAAAATGACAGAGGTAAAACATTTAGACTATTTAACTGCTAGTGGGATTCTTAGATCCCAAAATAAAACCTAAAAGCAGTGAAAAACTGGTAACCATCTGAAATATCAGGACACTCTAGAGTGAATACCAAAATACAGAGACTGAATTGCTGAAAGAATGGGCTTACACGTACTAAGCCAATATGCCATTTCTTGGAATATTTCCTTTTCTATGAGGTATGGCAATCTTAGAGTTGGTATGTATTAATTTGAGGGATGTGGGGGGGATATGAGGAAGTTTTAAGGAGAACAACAATTTTTGAGATTTGTTCTTCTCTGGGTTTTCGGGTGGGGGGGTTCGGCTTGTCAGCACTCAGCATTTCGAGTGCTGACATTTCATTAGATAGCCAAAAAACTGGCCTATTCCAAGTACTAAGAATCAAGTAGGGGGAATTTTTAAGGTTAGCTGGATACTACTGGAAATTTGTACCACATTTTGCATTGGTATCATCCCCGTTTTACAGACTTGACAAAAGGGAAGATGGCCCTCGAAATAAAACTGATACTAGAGGCAGACAATGCTTTTTAGCAATTAAAGGAAACACTATGTTCAGAACTTGTTTTAGCAATCCCAGGTTTCAGTAGACCTTTCTTAGTTTTTACTGATGCACCAGAGGCA